>NW_007361071.1:184402-185156 GCF_000149035.1 Colletotrichum graminicola M1.001
ACCTAAAGGCCAGATCCTTTATTATAGAGGTATCTAGGCTGTTATAGGTAGTAAAAGCCTTATTAATTTACTACGTTATATTATATTTATAAAGATCTTTAGTTACCTTATAGATAGCTATTACACGTTAGATTATCTTAAGTAAAAAGGTAAAGTTAGTAGTTATATAAAGGTAGGCGCTAAATACTAATAAAGTAGGTATAAAAGCTATTTAGGGCTAGTAGTATTATTAACTACTTTAGTAGCGCTTTAAAGTACTACTTTATAGTTAATAGATAGGTATTCTTTTTAGATTATCTTATATACCTATTAGAGTATAGTATAGTATCTCTTAACCTTCTTAACGCTATAATACGCTTTAATAAGGATAATCTTAACTTTAACGCCTATTATATAGGCTTTATATAAAAATTTAGTTAAAATAAAGTTCTACCTTATGTTAGTAATAATCTAATCTAGAGGTCCTTAGTAGACGTTAATCTAGTAGTAACATAGTGCCTCCTATATAGTTTTTACTAAAATATTATAAAGAAAGTAGGCTATATTAAAGGCAGTAGTAGTATTAATAATATAAAGTATAAGGTTACTATTAAGGTATATAATATTAGTAATAACTTTATAATTAAATAAATAGTTATTATATAAGGTAAATTAGAATTAAGAAGAAGTCTTTTTATAGATCTAGTGGTAATAATAGTACTTTATTAAGTGTTTAATTACTTTTCCTCCCGCCTTATAGCTAGCCTTATAAAGG
>NW_007361071.1:185256-186531 GCF_000149035.1 Colletotrichum graminicola M1.001
TAGTAGTAAAGTAGATACTACTAAGGGAGTAGTATATTACGTAAATATACGTAACACCTCCCCTAAAGTATACCTACTGTATACTAATAGTATTTAATACTTTTTGTTTACGTAATCTGTTACGTAGCTTAAGAAACTTATCCCTCTATACTAATCTAAACTATCCTATTTCTAACTAGTTATTCTAGCGCCTTATTAGGTAATAATTTAGTAAATCTATTAGTAGGATTATTATTACCTTATATCTATTATACCTTATAGACCTTACGTTACTTATATAACTACTAGAGGGCTATAATGTTAATTATAAGCCTTTTCTCCTTTATAGTCCTAAGCTTAATAAGGCACTTATAGAGTAAGTATAAGTTAGTATAGAGAATTATTAGTATATACAGTAGCTTAAGGCAGTTAGTAATTATTATAATAGTTATACTAAGTGTATAGGTAATATTAGCGCTAGTAACTATACTATAGATCTTAAAGGCTAGTACACTTTAGGTGACTTACTTATACTTTATTAAGCTAAAGTAAATAATATTACTAGTTATAGTAAATCTATTACCTATAGTAGTACTTATAGGTGCCTTATTAGTAAGAATAATAATAAATCCTAGCTATAAAGTAAAGTCTTTATTATTTATAAATAATCTATTTATAAAGATAAAAAGCTTTATAAATTTAAGGTTAAGTAAGTAAAATAATAAACTATAGTTAAGGTTATTTATTTACTATATAATATAATAGTTAAGTGCCTTAATCTTATTTATATTAAGTAATTAGTGTTATACTATAATAAAGTAGTTAAAGTAGGCTTTAGGCTAGTAGACTAACGTAATATACATACTATAGGCCTATTACTTAACATACTACTTAAGTGCTTATAAAGATTCTTTATTAATAGGTTTAAGTCTCTTACCTTAGCCTTTTTGCTAGAGAAGGAGCTTCCCCTTAGTAGTTAGAGATACTATACTACTATTAAAGGTAAGCAGGTTATTAATAGTAAGGATTTACTTCTCCTTAGTAGTAAATATAGCCTTAGTAAGCTTATTAGCCTTATAAGTAGAAAAGGATTTATCTAAAAAGGTAATAGTATTATTAGTCTATATACTAATAATCCTAAAGTCTAGGCTCTCTATATTAGTAATTAGTAGGTATAAATTAAAGGTTAAAGTCTTTATCTAAAGCTTTTTTTTATAGTAGTAACTATATATTACCTACTAGTAAGTGCCAGACTCTATAATACTATATAATAGCTCTACTACTTATATAATAGTG
>NW_007361072.1:0-182150 GCF_000149035.1 Colletotrichum graminicola M1.001
ATATTATTTAAAATACTTATAGAAGAGCGGCTTACTTTAATCTAGAATTACTTTAATATAACGTAGTAAATACGTTTATTTACGCCACTATTAATAAGGTAATATTTATAAAGATACCTCTAGGCTACTAAATTACTAGCTAGATCTTCTAGTTATTAAAAGCACTCTATAGGCTCTAATAATTACTACTGCTATAGTAAAAGCACCTTAAAGAAGGACTTACTACGTAAGGCTTTTACTAAGTACTTAGTAAGAATTACTATTAGAAGAAGGATTATATTATATTCTTCTTCTATATTAATAACTACATATTAGCCTATTGCTACGCAGACAAAGCGTAAGTAAGTAACAAGATAGTAGCTCTTTAGTAATAATACCACCTTAAAGGCAGAGGCCTATTATAATAGTTCCTTAGCCTTAAGGTAATTTATAACTAAAGTAACTACTATCTCTAGCTCTTATAAGTAGTATAGTATAATAAAATAACTAAACTACTACTAATAAATAAGAAATATAATAAATTATTACCTATAGTAAAGGCTAAGCTATTACCTAGTAAATATATAGCCTTATTATAAAAAGTTAATTAATATTAAAAGAAGGTAGGGATAATCCTATACGTAGTAGTAATAACTTAGCTAGACGTCGCTTTTATAGCTTGCTAGCTTACCTGCTTTAACTATAATCTAAATCTAGATTACTAAAAGGTAGTAAATTATATGCTTAGATATCTTTACTACATGTAGCACCTTTACCTTAAATATAAAGTAACGCTAGGCAGTAAAAATAATATGTTAAAGGTTACTTTAGATACCTTATTTACTAATAACTTACTAGACTATTACAGCTTATAAGTATATACACTAAAGCTATTTAGAGGGCTTATCTCCTAGTAAGTAAACAAACAAGATATAGTAATAACGTTAACTACTAAGGCTAAATTACTAGCCTTATTATTTACTATAAAAGAGGCCTTTTTTACTAGTAGATTAATTACTACACTAGGTATTTAACTATTAATATAAATAAGAACTAAATTATTACTTAATAAGCAGGCAGCTACTAAATAGCTACTAACTATTTATATTAGCTATAATAATACCTAGACTATTAAGCTTATTACTAAAGAGCTTATTTAACTATAGATAAGGCTATAGTATATAGATATTTATAACTACTAGCTATAATAAGAAGTAGTAGTAGATTAGATTACTATTAAATATAAGAAGTCTACTAAATTAATAGCTAATAGATTAATAAAGGCGCTTAGTGCGCTATAATTTACTATATTTATAGCTTATTTAAATATAAGTAACTAATATACACGCCTTAAAGTAAATTAATAGTAAGAATTAGCTAATAATAAAGTAAAGCTTTACTACTAGATAGAGGAGGAAAACGTATAAGATATTAAAGGATAATTAATAAATAAATAGGCTATATATAGAGGATATTTAGTGTAGGCTCTATAGTAATTAACTCTATTACTAGTGCTAAAGGGGTGTATTAAATATAGCAGAATTATATATAAATTAACTAGTAAATATATAGTTACCTTATAGTAAATTATTAGGGAATAGGCAGTAAAAAGGCCCCACTTTTAAGGTAAGTCTACTAATAATATAGCTAGGATTTCTTTAGGATTTCCTAACTAAGAAATAAGGGGATTTCCCTACTCCTATAGGATCTTAACTAGATATATATAACATATTATATAATTAATTAAGTAACTATTATAATCCTTATGATTTAATAACTATATTTATAGCTTAATTAAATATAAGTAACTAACGCGCGCGCCTTAAAGTAAATTAATAGTAAGAATTAGCTAATAATAAAGTAAAGCTTTACTACTAGATAGAGGAGGAAAACGTATAGGATATTAAAGGATAATTAACAAACAAATAGGCTATATATAGAGGATATTTAGCGCAGGCTCTATAGCAATTAACTACATTACTAGCGCTAAGGGGGTGTGTTAAATATAGCAGAATTACATATAAATTAGCTAGTAAATACATAGTTACCTTATAGCAAATTGTTAGGGAATAGGCAGTAAATTAGCCCCACTTCTAGTAGTAAGTCCACTAATAATATCGCTAGGATTAGCTAGGGATTTCCTAACTAAGAAATAGGGGGTTTTCCCTATTTCTATAGTAATTTACTATAGATACATAACATATAACAGAATTAATTAACTATTATAATCCTTACTATTTAATAACTACAGCCTTATAGGCTATATTAAGGAATAAAGTAACTAATAAGTACTTAAATATTATAAGTAATATAGCTATAGCTAAGAAAGTAAAGGCGCTTTTACTATATATTCTACTAATAATTTACTACTAACCCTATAAAGAAGAAATAAATATATAACACTAACGTAGTAGTAACTACTTTATAGTAATATAATAATATAGTATAAGCGTCTTAGCTACCTAGGTACTAAGGCTTTATAAAAGATTATAAATACTACTTATAAAGTATATCTAACTTAAGTTAACACTATAATAATATAAGACTATAATTTATATAGTCTTAGTAAAATAAAGAGGTAGATTTACTACTAGCCTTATAAATTAATTATAAATATAGCGTTAGGTAATTACCTAGCGCTAGACTTCTATAATCTTAAATAAGGCTATATAAGATACTACTTAGTAATAATAGTCTTAGATTAGGTAACTAGCCTTATATAGGATTTCTACTTATATAGCTACTACTAAGATACTATTAAATTAATAATAAGGGGCTTCTTTATAATACTAAAAACTAAATATTTAATTACGCTAAAAGTTATTAAAGCTAACTAAGAAATCCTATACTTTAGGTAACTTATAGATATACTTTTTAATTATAAGATCTCTATTAAGCTATTAGTAGTAAATACTTAGGCTTAAAATAAAGGCGCTAAGTAAATTACTATAATTATTAAACTTAAGGTATAATATATATATATTAATATAAAATTACCTAAAGTCTTATAGCCTAAAATTATAACTATAGCTACCTATTTTTATAATTAAACGCTATTAGTAGCTTAGGGGTAGAAATTACTATATTAAATATTTTACTTATATTTTATACTTAATAAGCACACTAAGCCTTTACTAATAGTAAAGCTAGATTTTTTATATTTATAAGCCTATAGATACTAAGCGTATATACTAATAGTAGATATATAACTATTATAAAACTACTAGTAAAAGCTTACTACTTATATATAGATTAGATTTCTTATTAGATATATATTTAGTAATTTATATTACGTCTAGTATTTAGTATAAAATAAGGTCTTTACTATATATAACGTAATAATTAATAAGAAATAACTCTTTAATAAATTAATAAATAGATTATTAGATAAGCTTTATAAAGCTAACCTTATAGTAATTTAATAATAAATTAACTAGCTAATAGTAGCTAGTAATTAATCCCCTTTATATAAAGAAGCTAATAAGGAAATAAATAAAGTAATTAAGTATACTAATATTACTTTACTAGGCGCTTAGTAATTAGGTAACACACTAGAATTTCTATATAAGTAGGTAAAGTTTATACTTCTCCTTACTTTACTACTATTACTACTAAGCGCCTTTTTTATAGCCTTTATAAATATTAATATAAGGGGTAGTAAAATAAGAATTAATAGCTTTAAATTAATTAATCTAATAGCTAATAGCTAAATAATTACTAATAGTAAAATAATTAATAAGTAAATACCTAAATTAATAGCTAATAGCCTATTAATTAATTTATTAATAGCTAATAGCTTATAAGCTAGTAACTTACTAAGAACTAATAGTTCTAAAATAATAAAGATAGTAATCCCTTATACCTTATCTTATCCCTATGTAATTAGTTTATAAGACGTTACTAAGTGTAAAAAGGTATTAAATTCCTAAGTAACTATAGCTAGCCTATTAGGTAATCTCTAGCTAGTAGTAACCTTACTTAAAGACGTTATAAAAAGATATTATCTTACTATATATATAAGTAGTTAGATTACGCTAAGGACTTTATTTAAGGCTACTTTCCTTATAAGGCTTACTTTATAGTAAAAAATTATAGACTATACGTAAGGCAGCTTATAAGTAATAATATAGTTTAGTATATTATAAAGTTAACTAATAAGTAAAAATTACTACCTTTAGCTAAAGTACGCTTAAGGCTACTTAATTAACTATATAATACTTAATAAGTATAATAATTATAAAGACGTTACTAGTAAATTACTAGTATATAATAAAAGCGTTACTAGACCTTATAGGCTAATAAGTATATATTAGAAGTTACTATACCCTCTACTAATCTATAGATAGTTAAAAGGCTACTTATATAAAAAGTAATTTAAAGACATTAAAATAGTATATCTATATAAGTATAAAATATTAAAATCTTAAGTAATAGTGCTATAAGTAGTAGCTAAAGGGTATTAAGTCCTTAGCTACTACTAGGTATATACTTATAAGCTTAATAAATATAGTTAATTAACTAAATTTAAGGTAAGACTTATTATTTATAGTAACTAATAAGTAAAGAATCCATAAGATACTTATATAGCTATATTAGTAAGTATATTATTTAAAATACTTATAGTAATAGCTACTTACTTTAACTTAGAACTACTTTAATATAATATAATAAATATATTTATTTATACTACTATTAATAAGGTAGTATTTATAAAAATACCTTTAGGCTACTAAATTACTAGCTAGATCTTCTAGTTATTAAAAGCACTTTATAGGCTTTAATAATTACCTTTACTATAGTAAAAGCACCTTAAAGAAAGGCTTACTATATAAGGATTTTACTAAGTACTTAGTAAAAATTACTATTAGAAAAAAGATTATATTATATTCTTTTTTTATATTAATAACTATATATTAGCTTATTACTATATAAATAAAACGTAAGTAAGTAATAAAATAGTAGCACTTTAGTAATAATACTACCTTAAAGGTAGAGGCCTATTATAATAGTTCTTTAGCCTTAAGGTAATTTATAACTAAAGTAACTACTATCTCTAGCTTTTATAAGTAGTATATTATAATAAAATAATAAAACTACTACTAATAAATAATAAATATAAATATAATAAATTATTACTTATAGTAAGGGCTAAGCTACTACCTAGTAAATATATAGCCTTATTATAAAAAGTTAACTAATATTAAAAAAAAGTAAAAATAATTCTTTATATAGTAGTAATAACTTAGCTAGACGTTACTTTTATAGCTAGCTAGCTTACCTACTTTAACTATAATCTAAATCTAAATTACTAAAAGGTAGTAAATTAAGTGCTTAAGTATTTCTATTAAATATAGCACCTTTACTTTAAATATAAAGTAACACTAAGAAGTAAAAATAATACGTTAAAGGTTACTTTAGACGCCTTATTTACTAATAACTTACTAGACTATTATAGCTTATAAGTATATATACTAAAGCTATTTAAAGGGCTTATCTCTTAGTAAGCTAATAAATAAGATATAGTAATAATATTAACTACTAAGGCTAAATTACTAGCCTTATTATTTACTATAAAGGAGGCCCTTTTTACTAGTAGATTAATTACTACACTAAGTATTTAACTATTAATATAAATAGGAACTAAATTATTACTTAATAAGCAGGCAGCCGCTAAATAGCTACTAACTATTTATATTAGCTATAATAATACCTAAACTATTAGGCTTATTACTAAGGAGCTTATCTAACTACAGATAAGGCTATAGTATATAGATATTTATAACTACTAGCTATAACAAGAAGTAGCAGTAGATTAGATTACTATTAAATATAAGAAGTCTACTAAATTAATAGCTAACAGATTAATAAAGGCGCTTAGCGCGCCATAATTTACTATATTTATAGCTTAATTAAATATAAGTAACTAATATATACGCCTTAAAGTAAATTAATAGTAAGAATTAGCTAATAATAAAGTAAAGCTTTACTACTAAATAGATAAGAAAAATATATAAGATATTAAAAGATAATTAATAAATAAATAGGCTATATATAAATAATATTTAGTATAAGCTCTATAGTAATTAATTATACTACTAGCGCTAAGGGGGTATATTAAATATAATAGAATTATATATAAATTAGCTAGTAAATATATAGTTACCTTATAGTAAATTATTAGGGAATAGGTAGTAAATTAGCCCTACTTCTAATAGTAACTTTACTAATAATATCGCTAGGATTAGCTAGGGATTTCCTAACTAAGAAATAAGGGTTTTTCCCTATTTCTATAGTAAGTCACTATAGATACAGAACACATAACAGAATCAATCAAGCAACTATTACAATCCCTACTATTTAACAGGTTCAGAATAACTATTTCTCTAGTCCGGAGAAATCGGCCGACCGGAGCCGGATGCGCGTGATGCACATGAGGGCATCACGACAATTTTCTTATTGTTTCATAAACTACGGCTTCTTAACAGCGCCAAGCATTTGCTTGGCGCTGTCTGAAGGCAGCTGGATACGTGTGATCTCCACGAAAAAAAAGGGCGAAATTTACATCTTCCGTCCAATACGTGATCCACGGGCAAGTTCCTGTTGCTGACCGTGGTCGACCCCCCTCTCCTCTAAGTCTTGGCTCTTGGCGGTGTGGTATCTGGCGGCACGTCTTGGGAGCCCCGCCTCGTCAATTCGTGCCTTCATTAATACGAAAAACCACGCTGAACCAGCCACCTGCAAAGGAGGACTGACACTAATCATTCGTCCATGAAAATACTCCAGGTTAGCGGTAACCTCGTGGAACTGGATGAGCTTGGTTCAAATTGAGTCGCCAAGCGCCCGAGAGGTTACGTTGCCTGCATACAACGGCAGTTGAGCAATGAACTATTTCACACAGTCCCTGATTCAGGTTGAGTACTGTAACCAGAAGCTCATCCGGATTATTGCCCCGCTGGCGCGATGCCGATTGATTGATGCTCCAAGTCGATGCCTGCGAGAATGATACAATGGGTGCGTTGATGTTGACAACTTGACATGGCCACTCCAGAAACCCAGACAAGCCTGTGGCTTAGGACTGATGTGGTATTCGCCACGGCCCGTTGCCTAACGCCCTGAAGCCATCGGGGCTTGTCATACACTGTATTCTGGCGATCGTCTCACTCCTTGTCTCCCGCCGTTCCCTCAGTCGTCAAAGGAGTCAGATCGGCAGATTCGAGTCGATTTTGTGCAAACTCATTAGCACTAGTAGTTCGGCCTTAGCTGTGCGCAACGGTTTTTGTCGGTTCGCCTGAAAAGCATCTGATATGTCAGGCGACTCGCGCATCGCGAATTGCCGAAAGAGCCTAGGATGGTCATTTCGGAGAAAGTCATCGGCAACAAGCATTGGACAACCCTGACTGCGTCTCTTGGCTACCAAAGAGATAAACCTAAGGCCAATCAGGGTAAGGAGCCCCAGGCTGATACATCCGACAGCAGGCCGCAGGAAGGGGGGGAAAATTGTGAAAAGGAGAAAATGCTCGCGTGCTCTCCGGCCCAGTCGGCTGCTATCGTGCTCTCAAATGAGCAGGAGGGCACGCGACACAGCCTGTCGCATAGAGGATCAAGGTGTCTTGGCGACATCGCAGTGAAGTTGAAAAGGGGACGTCGGAGAAGACACAACGAGGCATCGAGGCCTTGGTGTAGCATTGAGAACCTATTGAAACGACAACGTGCTCTCATACACGCACCTCACTGGCTGGACTACCTGAATGGATACGTTCTCAGTACCTTGGAAGCCAAGAAGGCCAAGTCCTTAAGTGGCACCCGCTTCACCAATCTTAGCTCTCGGTGTGGATGGATGCGAGCTCGGCGTAGACTGGGCATCCGTCAAAAACATCCACCCGAATGGTGTCATTCTGTCCGATCACAGTGCTAAAACTGCACAACATTGCTTTCCATGTTCATGTTTTTTTATTTCGCGCAGGCGAAAGAGGCCGAGTAAACCTCATTCACCGGACACACGTGGGTGTTGGTCTTGTTGACGGGCCATTCTCTATAAAGCATCGTGGCGCTCCGAGACTCGAGCACCTTGAGAGATTGGAATCCAACAAACTTTACCGTCCTAAGCCCGATCTTTTTCAATAGCTTGCCGGACAAGCCTCGGTTTCCTACCTTCTGCTCTCCCCATAGAACAGCGACTGCTCCTTCGACGGTGTTCATCATGGCTGTCCTTTCGCAGTACGACTGGATCATTGCCTTGATCAGCATCGCCTTCTGCGGTAGCTCATTCGGTAATGGAGCGAACGATGTAAGCAATAGCTTTGCGACATCTGTGGCAGCTCGCAGTCTCACGATGCCCCAAGTCGGCCTCCTGTCCATGTGCACCGAGTTCTTCGGCGCCGTGGTTCTCGGCGCCCGTGTCACGGGCACCATCAAGAACGACATCATCGACCTTGACCGCTTCCGCCAGACCCCCTCTACTCTGATTCTCGCCATGGGGTGCGCCGAATTTGCCAGCGCTTTCTGGCTGCTTGCTGCCACCAAGCTGGGCTACCCTGTCTCTACAACCCAGACCATTGTCGGTGCCCTCGTCGGTGTCGGTATCGCCGCGCAGGCCCAGGTCTCTTGGTCATGGAAGGACGGCAGTGTCACCCAGATCGCCGCTTCCTGGGGCGTTGCCCCCTGCATCGCCGCCGTCATCGGTGCCGTTCTATTTGCGAGTATCAAGTTCACTGTGCTGGAGCGCGAGAAGTCTTTCGAGAAGGCCATGAGGGTAATCCCCTTCTATCTGGCTTTCACCGCTGCCGTTCTCGCCCTGTTTATCACTGTCGAGGCCCCTGGTGCTCCATCTCTTGAGGAGCTTGGTGCCGGTATCGCCTGCGGTATCGTGCTTGGTGTCTTCTTCGGCGCCCTCCTCCTCGCCTACGTCTTCTTCGTTCCATACGTCCACCGAAGACTTGTTAAGGAGGACCCTCGAATTCGCCTTCGTCACATCTTCCTCGGCCCTCTTTTGTACATGGAGAATCCTCCCATTTACATGCCTGCCAAGGGCAACGAATTCGTCATCGACTATTACGCGAGCGCCCATGACGAGTCCCAGAGCACGAAGAATGACGATGTTGAAAAACAGACCAAGTCGGAGGGTAGCAACAATAAGGACGAGAAGGTCACCGGTAGTGGTAGCAATAGCCCCGACAGCCCGACCTCTGCTCCCCTGTCTCTTGAAGACGTCGAGCGCGGCAAGATGGCTCCTGTTGGAGGTGGCGTTGTCCAGCGATACCAGCGCAAGCCCGAGCCAGAGGAACGCTTCCTCGCACCGACTGCCCACCTCCCCATACAAAACCCAAAGCGCATCTGGAGCTTCATCAAGTACTTCTTTTTGCAGGGTGTTACTCGCGATTGCGTCACCCATGCCTCCGACCAGCTCTCCGCGATTCATGCCAAGGCTAAGCGTTACGACAATCGGGTGGAGCATGTATTTACATATGCTCAGGTTGCTAGCGCTATGATGATGTCAATCGCTCATGGATCTAACGATGTAGCAAACGCGATAGGACCTTTTATTGCTGCGTACCAGGTTTACATGACGGGTGAGATCAGAGAGGATGGCGAAACCCCCATCTGGATTCTGGTTGCTGCGGGTTTCCTCCTCGGTGCAGGCTTCTGGTTCATGGGTCACCACATCATGAAGGCCATGGGCAACAAGATCACACAGGTATGTACTTTGTCTGTTGGTTATCACGTCGAGGCATATCCCGGGTCACAACTTGGTGGTGAACAGGATCGTGGTATTGGTGTGGTTGTTGTTGTTGTTAGTATCTAAGTTATGGGCACCCACTTGTGGCAGCATCCTTGCGCTGCAGGGCAAGGATGGATACTGCCAGGGGCGGCGGTGTGTCACGTGAATATCACGTGACACACCTCCCCGGAGCATACCTCCCATATGCCAACATTGTCGAATACAACAACAAGTTGTCTCCGAAACTAACATCACTATAGATGTCTCCTACGAGAGGTTTTGCCATGGAGCTCGCAGCCGCAATCACTGTCCTCCTGGCCAGTCGCCTTGGTCTTCCAGTCAGTACCACTCAGTGTCTGACCGGTGCCGTCATCGGTGTCGCTTTGATGAATTTTGACGTCGGCGCTGTCAATTGGCGCCAGGTCGCTTTCATCTTCTCTGGATGGATCGTCACCCTGCCTTGTGCGGGCCTCATTGGTGGTCTGCTGATGGCTATGTCTCTCAACACTCCTCAGTTCGGCCAGGGTTAAGATCTTATTGATGATTAGAAAAGTTGCAAAGCATGGCTGCAGTGTTTTAACTCTTAGCGACATGGTGTTTATAGAAAAGGGCCTACTAAAGGGAAGATGTCGTGAAGCTGGAATGGCTTCGTGTGGCTAGTACCAGGAGACAACGCCACGTATGTGGCGTATCACCCGCACAGACCATGTGAGAAGGGTATTTCTACCTACTGCTTCTCCAGTTCATACATACTTTCTAAATAGAACAACTACTTTTCTCGATAATGACCAGACGCTGCGGTTCATCCCAGAAGAGGTGTTTATTATTGTACCTATATTACCGACTGAACCTTGAATAGACATGTAAGTAGCGTAGCATCAAATCTGCAACTTATATTAATAGGTCACTCTTAACCCCTATTAACGGTACGGTGTAGTTCACCCAGTACATATGTGTCGTCACGGGATGTAAAAACCCGATAGGCCGCACCTCTGGCTTGTACCATATTTCAATCCCTTCATACAGTACATAATACTTGTCACTGTGGCGACAACATTCTACGGGAACTTGTAATCACACTTCTTCGTTGGCAACCCTAAGGGTCACTTTGAATCATGTCAAAATCTAAAGAGTGTGATATAGGGTGTATAATTCTGTATAATTAGGTAATACGTCTCTTTCTAATCTCTCTTTAAATAGTTCCTGAATTATTTTGCTGGTTCCTAAAGGCCTGCGGGATCAGTCCGGGAAATCTGTGGTGATGTCTTAATTTCCTCTTGCTTAGTAATTATACACCATTTTGTATGCCATCGCTGAATTTATGTGATGAACCGCAACGTCTGATCATTTGAGTGTAAATAAAGTACGGAGTAGTTGTCCTATACGATCCGTGCGGGGGGTACGCCACATCTACCGTCTCGTCAAATCCGAAATCCGCACAGACCACCTACTAAGCCCATCTTGAGAGGCGGTCAATCCACCTACCCCATCTTTCCATCCTCCGAACTAGGTATCCACCCACTTACCTGTTGCCCATCAGGAACAGTTATTTATCCGGAGCCTACACCATAACTACGTACTTGCTTACGTACACTACCTGCTTCTGCCAGCCCGCTAGCCCCTATCCAGGAGCCCGTGGTCTGTGCGGATCTCGGATTTGACGAGTGTAGGTAGACTGTATGGCGCCACTGGTACTAGCCACACGAAGCTATTCCAGCTTCACGACAACATAATACTGATACATGATTCTTCACGCCTCATCAGTGCACGCCCACAGGAAACTTGATTTGATTATGTGTCCGCACAGTCCTCAAATGTTGTCTATGACATGTTCATAGCGATGCAGCCTATGAGCCGCCCCCTGATAGTGGGTTTATGCATTCCGCACTTCTTGCATTCCTGATCCGAACCCGTTGGTTATGGAAACAGAAATAGTGCTCGTCCGGCGTCGGGCCTTCTTGCATGCATCGATCAAACAAGTTGAAAGTGTCACAACATGAGATGGTCAAGACCATCCACCGTAACAGAGGTCGCTTTCTGGCAGCTCTGTTCAGTCTGCTGACCACTGCCGATTCCAGGACCGTGTGGTTCGATGACCTACGACCACAAAATCTACCGGTATTAGACACTGTTCGGATGGACTGTGGTGCGGAAGCGCGGAATTCGTCCAAGAGCGGTTGCGGTTATTGTACCACGCCAGTTGCGGGCCGCGCACTTAAGGGAGTAGATAGGATCTCGGATGCTTGCGGCTTGCCGAGACCCGTCTCGGGGTCTTGGTGATTACCAGCCCCGCTATCATTGGTCAGGATCGGGGATTCTCATCGAGCAATATGGGAAACAGGTATCATGATGGGCTATCGATAAAGATTATCTCGCGGTCGCTGCACTTATAGGCCACTGATGTCTTTACCCGCGGGTCTGACAAGGTGTCTTGAACGACATCGAGCTGTTATCGACAGGTCCGTTACAAGCCGAGGGCCCGGATGGGGTAGAGAGATGGGAGGGTGTGTCGATGCTCGATGAGGCAGCCACTAATCATCGCGTTGATGACAGACAGGTCTTGGTATACATAGGGTGGCTTGCTCGTCCATTGCCAGTCTCGTGTATTTCAAGTTCTCCAAGCTCTTATGTTCAATCATTGCTGACCAAGGCTCAAATTCCTTGATCCAATCGATACTCTTTTGTACCACCAAACGGCCATCATGGGATCTATACCAGCTGCAGGATGGAGAGAGCTCGATGTCGGTGTTATCGGTGGTGGCATTGGCGGAATGAGCGTTGCAATTGCTCTCCGCCGCGCTGGCCACAACGTTACTATCTATGAGCGCAACGATTTCGCCGGTGAAGTCGGTGCATCCGTCTCATGCGCCGCGAACGGCACCCGCTGGCTACACGAATGGGGAGTGGATGTTGCAAAGGGTGACCCCGTCATTTTGAAGAGCCTCATTAACCGAGACTGGAAGACGGGCGAACCAGTCAGTGTCTACAGCCTCGACGACTACGAGAGCCGCTGGGGCTACGTTTACAACATGTTCCACCGTCAATACATGCATGCCATGCTCAAGGATACAGCCTTGCAGGATGAGGGCAAGGGAAGTCCCGCAAAGCTGCTTGTCAACCACAAGGTGCGATATTTTGTTTGCCGTCTGAAATTTCCTTGCGCCTGACATTCTCTGCAGTGCAAAGGCATCGACTTGGGCGCTGGAAGCGTCAGGTTTGAAAACGACCACTCTGCGACACATGACCTCATCATTGGCGCCGACGGCATCGGCAGCGCGGTGCGGGGCTTCATCGGCGTTCACCCGGAGAAGCGCCCCGCCGAATCCAGCTGCTTGCACGCCAACGTCCTCACAGAGGATGCGATCAAGGCCGGGCTTGTCGACTACTCCCAGGATAGTGCGCTTGAATACTGGGGTGGGCAGGAGGGCAAATGGGACAAGATCGTCCTCTCTCCCTGTAACGGCGGAAAACTTCTATCATACTACTGTTTCTTCCCGAGAGAAGTCGGGGATTACGTGAACCAGGCCTGGGGTGTTGAGGACCGTCCTGTCGAGGAACTGCTCGCGCCATTCCCTGGGCTGGACAAGCAAGTACGCGCTCATCTGGCTATCGGCAAGGATATCCAACCTTGGCGTTTGTGGATGCAGTACGTTGTCACGCATACTCGGTCATTGGCTCTCAGTACAGATATTCAGTGCTTACCTTATGCAGTGACCCGTACCCCTACATCAACAAGGGCATGGTTTGTCTCCTGGGCGATGCAGGACACCCTGTAAGTTGAAGAGGCTCCTTCTGCTGTTGGAACACGCCACTGACTCGAGGCTCCAGATGATGCCTCACCAGAGCCAGGGTGCATGCATGGCCATCGAGGACGCCGCTGCGCTCGGAATCCTTTTCCACCCAAAATACTTCAACGGAGACGTTGCAGAGACTCTAGAAGTCTACAACACGGTCCGCCTGCCCCGCGCCACCCGTGTCCAGGCCGCGGCTGCGAAGGCGGCATACAATATCAACGAGCGTATTGGTGAATACTGCAACCTTGACATGATGCAGCAACCCTTTCGCTGACCCTCGGCCCAGGATTCTCAAATAACACAAACACGAGCACCTACAAGGTGGCAGACGAGAAGGCGAAGCTAACGATCGAGGAAATGAACGCGTCCGTGCTTCGTTCTGTATCCACCTTTTGGGGCATAAAGCTAACGGCCTTGCAGTTACGACATGTACAAGGATATCGAGCAGGCCATTGCTGAGCGGCAAGGAATACCATTCACCCAAAAGTTCATCAGGGGCTTGCCAGTAGGACTCGAATTATCTCCCGGTGTCATTGTCGGACAATAATGCAAGATGATGATACTCGGTGTATGTATATATGGGTGTGAATCTCGGCGTTAATGAGTTACCAGGCATTTTAGTGCGTTGGCAGTAATGTCACATTATTGCACAATATTGGGTCGCGTTTTGAATAAGTTATACGCATCAACATGCACCATGTTTTATTATGAAGCGCTCATGGCTCAGTCATGCGAGGTGTGTGGCGTCCGAAGAGGCCGGAAAACTCGTCTCAGGGCTCGTCGCCCATGCTGCATCTTCCAACCGAATTTAGACGTCCTCCGTCCGACCCATTCAATCGATCTCTTTTCGAGCTGTTGCAGGAGGTTGGATTCGTTTGCTGCTGCAGACCCTCTCGCAGAGCCTCTCGTCTCGCAACATGTCGGCGTGAACGCGCGCCCTAATGCTATCCATCTGACGAAGCTACACGATCTCGATCGTCTTTCCAATGCCTCTTTTCGGCATCGATAGGCCGCCAGACCTGGCCTCTTCGCGCCTCGCTTTGACTTGACCCCTCTTCCATTCCTTGGTTAACGACGCCGAGGTGATGATAAGAGCGCAGTGTAGCCTCACATTCCGCGGGCGTGTCGTTGCAGAGAGATGCTTACAAGCAAAAAGCGGTAGAAACCGTCGCCGTCGATGTTTCATGCAGCCAAGGCGCGAACGCACACAGCGGTGGAGGCGATCGCTAAACGCGACTGCATCCCCCCCCCCCCCCCCTGCTGGCAGATGGTGCGGATGGCGCAGACAGCGCAGTTGAACCGCGGATATCCAAGGCGAACTGCGCTAACATTGTCACCAAGTGGACCTCGAGAACTCTGCAGGTGTTCCGAGCTCCGGTGGGGGGCCAAATCCGGCAAGGGTTTGTAGAGAAAATCTTCCAATCTTTCCAGGACCCCTGGACGCGTCGTCGGCGAAACGATGCCAGCGGTGAAGAAGTGAAGGGCGCGCAAGGCGGCGATTATGCGACTTTGCTTTGGTGCCCAATGTTCAATCTCTACGGATAATTCGTTTGATCTTGGTCCGTGTTCAGTTTGGCCAGCCACTTCAGTGGGCCGTATCCTCGGCGTGTCCAGGGCCGTTGGCCTTGTCAATATACGGACGGGCAGTATTGATGAAGATGATTTGCCATTTGGGCATTGGTGGATACGATCACCGCCGTGTCTCAGGCTGAACCAACGAGTACATATAGATGAGCGTCGGGTCCTGGGTTTGCATTGCATTCTCTCTGGTTTCCTCATCTCTGTTTGGCCCTGACATCCAAGACCCTGCATAACTGCTTTCACGGCCAGCTGGCAGTTGTTGCTTGTTCCTCTGGCGTCACAATTTCCGTTTTGTTTCCGAGTTTCTTCTTTTGTCTTTTCCGATATTACGACCGTTGATACCCCTTCACAATGTCTCCCGCGATATTCGATTCTCACCGGAGAACCCCCTCTGGCCAGGAGACCGAACGTCGGAAATCTGGAAGCGGTTTTCTTTTTCTCAACAACCGTTTCAAGAGGTATGTGTTTGTTTGTTTTCTCTCTTTTCCAGTTGGCCCGGCCACAACGTCTTTCTTCACCGCTCTTCATCTTCCCTCCGTTTCTCCCCACCACCACCACCCCCCTGCCGCAATGCGCGCTCCCCCTTGTTTAATGCCGGACCCTGGACCCGTCTCGCCAGGGCCGGATGCAATAGCGGCGCCGGGGGCCTCGACAATCCCTACCAAAGATGCATGCCCTTACAGTTGTCCAACGGTCGGGCGGCTGCAAGCCTTCCAGTTAGTCGGCTTGCATATTTGACGTGTCTTTGGCACCTTCGAGACCTAACCTAGCCCAAACCTATCTCCAATCATCGTGCCTCTCTTACACGGGTGTTCGTAGTCCACCAACACCACCCGAGGGTAACGCGCCTGAGTCCTTTAGCCAGTATCGCTACTGGCTGGATGACGATGCAATGATCGAGGTCCCTCAAGGAGGGCGCCGCTCCATTTCACCCATCTTGCGACATCCTAAAAGAGTCTTGCCTCCAACAAGGCCGCCATCAGTGCCTGCCCGAATCTCATCCCTTCGGTAGCGTTCCTCTGCTATACCCTCATTCTCCATGCCTCTGCAGTATTGCCTCAGCTCCTTCGCTTTGAATTTGCGTAGGCCTAAATTGTTATGATTGCAGTACCAGCATGGGAGAAGATGAATTCTAACATATTCACAGAGCCCCTACTACCAAGACCACCAACGAAAATGCCACATCTACTCCTCCTACTCCCACCTTTGGGCCCGTCAAGGACGGCAGCTTCATGAAGAGGTCCGACTCGGCCCGCAGCATCCCTTCTCTGCTTCAGTCAAACGACGGTGATGCCGAGAGAACACGACCCATGACCGCGATGCCCGGCAAGGAGAAGAGCTTCCTTGACACCAAAGAGCCTGCTGTTCCCTCCGTCAACGGGGAAACCGCAAAGACTGCAGCCGAGAAGGACGCAACCTCTGCTTCTGCTACCTCGGTTACAAACGGGGCCGAGCACGCCAAGTCCAAAGCTGTGTCCGTGGCAGAGACTGCCCAGACCGCGGAGGATAACGTTGATGACTCGTCTTCCGAGGATGAAGATGATGACAAGAACGAAACCCAGGCCCAAGAGGCCCAGGGAGTCCAGCTTGCCACTCGCGTTGCGGTCGTGCCTCCGCGTCCCGCGACCCCTGAGGCCGACAAACGGATTTCCTACCACGAGGATGCCGACCTTCACATCAAGGTTCGCGATGTGAACGGTGCCGTCGTCGTTTACTCTGTCCGCTCTGCCGCCATCGCCTCTGCTTCCCGCGTCTGGAAGGAGTTGGTCGCTCAAAACACGGCTGCTGTCATTGAGCTGCAGTCCACCGCGGACACCGCTCATGGACTTGATGTGCTCTTTTCCCTCGCACATTACAAATTCCACGAACTGCCTACCATGCCCAACGTCGGCGACCTTTACGACATTGCCCTGGCTTCTGACAAATACGCCGCCACCCACCTGCTTGTCCCTTTCATGAGAGACTGGGTTGTCGCCTTGAACCGTCATGTCCTCATGGCTGGAGCCCGCAACGACGAGGACAAGACCCTCGTTCTTAGCTGGGTGTTCGGTGAGGCTCGCTGGTTCAGCCGCGTGTTGGCTAAGGCGGCTTACAAGTCGCGCGTCGATGCTGAGGGCAAGCTTCTCGACTCTAGAGGTCGTCCCTGGAATGAGCAGCCCATCTCGGATGAGGTCATTAGCATGCTGGCTGCCACTCGTGCCGAGGCCGTCGACAAGATCATCAAAGCCGTCAGCAACCCGGTTCACCGTCTCCTCAACCCCTCTTGTTACCCTGGTGAAGAGATTCGCTACTGCCATGCCGGTACTGATGACGGAACCGCCGAGGACTGTGAGCAGCTTCTCCTCGGGTCCGCCATCATGGGCTTGACCAAGGTCAAGCTTTGGCCGCCACCTGAGCCTACAAAGATCAAGGTCAGCGCTGTCGACCTCGCTAGAGCGTACGGCGAGGTCCGCATCCGGCGTTACCAGATCCCAGGTCTGCGTTTCAGGGATAGCACAGCCGATGGCGCGCCGGTTGAGGACCCTCACGCCAAGTGCGGTTTCGGTCACCGCGAGGTGATTGAGAAGATTCTCAACACCCCTGCCAAGATGGCCTCCGGCGTGATCGGCCAGCTCATCACCAGAGCCAAGAAGTCGGGTGCATTTGACGAGGAGCTTTTCGCGGATTTGAAGGAGTACGTGCAGGATGGCGGAGCTGCAGTTGAGGGCGAGGACTTGAAGAGCGACCCCGTTCACTACAAGCAGGTCCGTATCAGGACTAACGGTGTTGTTGAGAACAAGACCCCCGCCGATGGTGAGTTTCCTTATTCACAAATTTTCAGATTATCGGCCAATAAGCGGTCCGTGTGCTAACATCAGCTAGATGATGATGAGGATGAGGATGATTCCAGCTCCGAGAGCGACGACGAGTAACTTTGAGGACCGCAATTTCTATCTATAGAGATTGCTTATGACAAGTTCACGTATTACGGTTTTGTCTATGATGTCACCAAGCACGATTCATTATGATGAAATACCCTTATAATGTACCTAGATTTCCTTACATGTTCACGTTTCGTTTGTTGAATAGATATGAAAGGCTTCTCATAACTGCCCAACCTGTCACCTTCAATATCAATCAGGGAAGCATCAACCTACGATGAATGTTTATCAAATACATTGTTAGCAACCCTGCACTCTTAGCCCGCGGCTTCCGACGGTGTTCGGTTCATGCGGTCCTTGCGACCAGACGGCAAGCGCCTTTTGTGATGTCACAGTAGGTGAGAGAATGCAGACTTGGAGCTAGTCATTCTTTCCAAAGTTTACCAGGGTGCTTGTGGTCATCAGGAACATATGTTACAACGCAGGCCAGCCCGAGACGCACGCACACATGTTGAGAATACTTGACAAGGTGTAAAGTACTCAACTGGTTGTGTGGAGTGAGAATTATAGTATTCGGATATTTAATAAATGAAACTCTGGCTCTTGACCGTGTGATCAGATGTCATGGTCCAGCCGCTTTTCGACTCCAGTCTGAAGCTCCAGCTTCAGAAAACGGTGAAGTGAGTACTCCGGAATACCACTCATCTTGTATCGTTGCCCTTTCCGTATCAGTTCCCACTTGTGCTGGCGGGGGATGGCGGACTCGTTCGAAGGGAAATATATAACTTCTTCTGGCTTCTTCTTGAGGTGGTGATAGAGGCTCCTCGTGATTAGCGTCCTCCTGTCTGACTTCTGTTGCCATGTGCTGGGTCCTGAGCTTGCTGCCTTTGAGGAATTTGAGCTCGATTATTCTATCGCTTCCGCGAGTGTTTTGATCCGAGTCTCCTGAGGCGTTACAGCCTCGAAGACAGAGAATATTAATGGCAGGAAGGCATGCGCAAATCAGACCGATGCTCACTTCCGCTGTCCTGGCTGCGTAGTTAGTTTCTGCAGATATTCCAAGGGCTAGAATGGGCACACCCAAGAAGAGTCACGCGCATGAGGGTTATTGTGACATCACTCGATTCCCTCAATTTGATCACGACAACCAGCCTAACAAGACTCGCAGCCGTCGCAACACCTCCGGAGCTCAGCATGACGATAACCTTGAGTCGTTTATGCCATGCCATTCGGAGAGTAAGGGCAACAGGTATTGGAAGACATAGAACGGCCATATCGGTGGCGGCACTAATAGTGGTATCCGCTAAATAAATGTCGCGCTGATTAAAACAGGTGGTCGTAATTTCTGGATCCCAGTATCCGGCGATCGGTTGGCATATCAACGTTTTAACAAAAAAGACGGGAATGGTATATAGAGTCAAGAAGACGATGAAAACATATGTTCCGATAACCGTTTTACGGTGCAGTTTGAAGACTCTTATCGTGGTCGAGAGGAGACTGAGCTTTGTGAAATAAGACGAGGGACTATAGAAAAGGGTTGTAATATACGACCCCAGAAAGGACGTTAGTCTGCTGTACGCTGGCGAGTGGAAAACACAGCAATTACCTTTTTGAATCCTATCAGGGTTTCCTTCGAGACTTCATGGATGTGAAAACCGCCACCGAATTGGCTCACTTGCATTTGAGTAATTAGCATCATCACCTTTCACAGTTTCGATGCTTTCGCTACCATTACTCACTAACGATTGCCGAGGAGTACCACCCTAGGGCAATGATCTGCCTATACTTCAGTCCTCCCGAATCTGTCTCGAATTCACTCCCGATGAGCAATGTTCTTACCCAAGCTACTAATGACATCCCTAGCCAAAGAATTTAGAATTTTGTCGTCGGTGTTCTGGGACGTGGCTGGACTCACAATCGTCGGTATGGAATGGTGGCGCGATGAAAGTCTTTACATACAAGCGCAAGACCATGAATGTACTGACCAGCGTCACTGCCAGAATGTGGGTTACGAAGGCGATGCTGTGCAAAACATCTTCAGGCTTCTGTGGGCTGGGCAGTGTACTGTCGGATGACTGGGCTACGCCGGCCTGATGGCACATGTTGCCGAGCCGTGCAGATTAATCGATATGTATGATCGCCAGCTGTATCGGAGCGCCTTGAGTACGGCATAATATATCACTTTCCACCGTAAATTTAGCTTCTTTGGAAGTTCCTGAGCAGTCGAGGCAACCGGTAGTTACGTCCCGAACCCCGAAGCACCTACAAACAATAGAAAGTTTGTGGAAGGCTTCACGAGAACAGTAGATTTAATAAATGGCTGATGAGGCACCATTAATACCAGTCTTAGGGTTGTGGAAAACATGGACTGTCCTGGACTAGAAACTCTGTTTTGAACACACAAGGGCTAATGAAAGAAGCCAACTAGCTCTCGAAGCATACCCCTAAGTTCTTGAATCTGGAAGCCGGAACTGGGCACCGTGGCATTGCAGGCGTGCAACAGAGAGCGCCCGTCAGGTATGTGGCGGAAACCTTCCTTGAATGTGTTAAATAGGCCCTTGGAGTCTAACTACGCGACTCTTACGAGGCAGGCAAAAAGCCGATACGTTTTTTGAGTCGTCCAATCGTTCTCATCGTATGGTTTCAGACTAAGTCGATACATCGACGGCCATGGATAAGGATCATGTCTACTCGGCCATCTAGATTCTAGTCCCTGATTAGGTTTTGGTGTGATACTGAACTCTAGTAATCAACCTTCAGCCAACAACAGCGATAGACTGCGGTAACAATTTCAATATGATATTTCAAAACTTAGATTGCGGCAAGCCAAAGAAGCTTTGGGTTTGCAGTAGCCCAATGCATGACTTGCGTGTCGAACTCATCAGCCTTCCGCACGACGGAAACTGATGTACAGTGATGAATACTTTATTTTTTTCGGGCACATAAAGCCATATAACTAAGAGCTTACTATGTAAGGTGTGTCCAACTTTCCTACTTGAGTAGGCTTTCAAGAGCTAGTGATGCGATTGAGTACATAAGAGCACCCAACTGTTGCGAACGAGACAGTTGTGGCATGATGGCTCACAACCACATCATGCCAAGCAAGGCGGGTCGTACTTTGGATTTTGTGCCCTCGACGACCTGAGCTGGATACGACGTGATGAAACTTGTACGGGAACAATGATCGACTGTATAAATCGTTCTGCATCTCAATATTCTTACAAAAGAAGGTTTCGGTTCTATCGGATGTAATATTAGTTCTCTGCTAGATATAGCGGAACAACTCGAGACTCACGATAGTCTTGAGGGAATTGACAGCAACTGAAATCTATCTTACTGGCCAATATCCATTCTGGGATGCATGGATGAAATACATAATGATATATTCGTGACAACTTGCTGCAGTTTCGGCATTGAATACCCCTATAATATCTCTTCGTTTACTCTGCTTACTTTGGCCCCTTCCCGCTGTTCGGTGTCATCTATATTACTATGTAATGTACCTACAGTAGTATTTGTCGCAGGGTGTATTAGGCACTAATTTCTGCCTGCAATCAACGGTGTCGCTTTTTTCGACATATTTATTGCATCAAATTTGGCTGGAACTTCCGAATGCTTGAGTCAAGAATTTTGCTTCAGGCGCTTCGTATAGTGCGACTACAGGCCCTTCTCTGCCATTTGAACCCTCGCACATTTACCACGTATAGTCAAACATGAACTGGATGAATATCTTCGATGATATCAGTCAAAGAGAACTTACACAAATATATACATTTGATGATAGTATAGTGGTGACTTACAGATGGTATTGGAAATATGGTACGGTGATAGATGTAGTTTCGCCTCGGTCAAAACATTTGTGCTTCATATTTATTAGTTTTGTGGTACTGCAGTTGAGGTGCTGGTAAACTATGGAGATAGACATATTGATCAATCTATGTTTGATTCAGCGCTGGGACTGTTCCATTCAGAGGACTTCGTTCAATTACACTGTAGACATTTCCAATTACCCTATCTCACAGTCGGCTGACATAAGGGTACGCCGTGTATTCTCTTGCATCGAGAATCCATGCTGGCTAAGGACTCGTATCTCACAGTAATATCTGGGAAATTTATGCAGGTATAGAATTGTTATACATAGAACTATCTAAAGGACGGCTCTGACTGATGGCTCACTGCTATAATGACTTTAGTGACCCCATACATATAACCCATTTTGCTTCGCTTTCGACAGGAAAATAGAGCCTAGAAATGCTATCTTGTAAACGACCCGCAAGTAGTGGGGGTTGGCCACGTCTCCATATTGAGCTACATAGACAGCAATAACCCCAGTAGGCGCCAAGGGGGGGCGTGGTTGTGAATGACTATGGAGCAGTTTAGCCGGAGTAAGTTATCCTGATGGTGACATTGAAGTTACAGAGTACATGTTGGTGAGGTCTGAGGTCCACCACGTGATCTCTGACTGCCTTCACCAGCTTCTTCACCTTGCCAGCCAGCAGTCTTTTCCTCCTAGTTACACATCACCAATACCACCATATTCATGGCGATATCGCTGCTCCTCCACAGTACAAACCTTTATTAACTATTATCATTTGTGTGTCTAGACGCTGAGTGAATAATATGAGGGCTTGCAGGCTCTGCTGACTAGTTGACTGAATGACGCCGTCATATCTCCCAACCATCGTTTGAGAGTCGTCTTTGGGTGCTAGCACGAGAATAGTGGAAGAAGACAGGCTTGAATCCTAAAATTTAGCTAGTTCACGATGAGTACCAGTCAAATCAGTGGAATCTATTGCTTTCCATTTTCCTTGTGATCGGCTGTCGTTCAAAAGACTGGCGCACGAAGGGAAGGCCAGGTTGTCGAAGTTGTACAAATCTGTATCACAGAACACGAGTATAGGTACTCGACGCAAGGGGCGTGGTCAATAGGCGACCGTCAAGGAATCCATCAAGGAATCTTGGGAGACTGAAAGGGGTGAATTCCAGAGGGTACGTCACCAAGCATATGCATGCAGCCTGTGACTTGTCACACAGCGCCCACCATTTAACGGCCTCATCTCATGGGCACCAAAGGTATGCCGCAAACTTGCGCTTCCTTCCAACAGCCCTGCCACCGTAGCTGTGGCAACATGAATCTTCCGTCTCCGGCAGTGATGGATGAGGCGAAGCATGCAGCTACGGCTTGCAGTGCAGCTGTTGCGGGTAATGTGGCTTAAGCGAGGCTCAATATAATATATTGTCTAAGCCTATCCCTTTTTCTTTTTCGTTTTTCACTTTTATTGGCGGTCTCTGCTTAATGCCTCTTGGGTTAACCTACCAAATCTGGGCCCACCGTAATGTTGACCCGGGGCGATGAGAAGCTTTCAAGTTTCATTTTGATTAAGCCTCAGTTGTTGTTCACAGAAGGCTTCATTGTTAACCCCAGATACTACCGTGGCTTAACCCAGGGTAGATGATGATGCACAAACAGCGTGGACTCCACTAGAAATCTGGGGGTGGTTCCCCAGGCCAGGGTACCAACATCCCAGTGAACAGTCACTTGTCCGCCTAATATCTATCTGTTGGACAAGAAATGGACAAGTGTCGAATCTAAAGCAACATGAGGCCAATAAAGTGGTGGTTGCGGGTCCCGGCCCCCGAACTCCAAATGAGCTCCCTCGGCGTGATGATCCGGCCATCAGGATACGGCCAGGCAACTTGAGACGTCAGCTTCAACGCAGCCCAATCTCACGGGCCATTTCTGGAGGAGAAAATGTCGCCGATAGGCAACGAAAGCAACTTCTCCTTTGCTCCAAGCCCCAAGGTCTCAACACAAGAATAGAATTGCAATGGAAACTCAAGGCAGGAGGTTGGTCATTATGAGGCCTGCCTGGGTCCGGACTCGACGAGAGTGAGCGGGCGAATCAAACAACACCACGTCCAAGTCATGACCCCTGGTCATTCTCCGGGAACGTGCAGCCGGGTCAGTGCGATTCCATGTCAGTTGCGTCCCAATTGCCTCGAGCTAGCCCAAGTAAAGCACAGTGATGCCCAACCCACCACAACATGCGCACAAAAGGGAAAAAATAGAAAAAGAAAATGAGGCCAGTCATATTCAGTTCCGCCTGTTTGCCCTGCCGAAACGACTGGTTGGAATGCCCATGTCTCCGGCATTCCTGACTCATCTCACCTCACAGCAGCCTGTCTGATTCGTTTTCTTATTCCCATGGTGCCCTGTTCGACCCCTGCAAAGTAGGGCTTCGAGCATGTTTGGCCCCTCGACGAAGCAAGCTAAAGCAAGAGGATGGACAAGCGCCGACGATGGTGTTGGCGAGACTCTTCTGGCGCAGATACGAAGCAAAACACGTATGCGTCAAACTGCAAAATACAACGCCAGATATTGGATACCGTCCAGCAACAGGAGACTTACACATATTCTCTTCTGCCACCCGGGGTTATTGTACAGAGGTACCTAATCTTACGTTCAGTTGTCGTCACAGCTAATGCCCGTTTGCCCAAGGCCACGGGGAGCCCCTGGTCTCCCGCATTTTAGGCCCCCAGCAGGCGGGATGCGAGAATGGATTCTGGACGGGGGTCCAAAGAAACCACGGGGCTGCCGTTGACAGGGGTGATGTGGCCATGGAAAGCTGGGCTTGTGTCTCTTCACAACAAAATGGACCAATCAGCCCGATCACCCCAACCCGAGGAGCCGTCAAGTGACGACGTTGCGATTGCAACATTCAACGCTACTCTCTGTCCCGGCTGCATTCTGGGATTTCCGCCAAACGGGTTCGGAGAGGTCTTTCGGGCCCGCCCATAGTGCCACACCCCATCCCTGCCACTCGCTCAGAGGGACCGGGTTAACAGTCTCGACGCTCGAGGACTGCTTGAGGTTGATCAACGTGTGTGCCCTATTGGACGGGGGTAAGCGCGCTGGGGCGGCCACGGGACGAAGGCGGGCAGTGTGTAATATCATTTTCTGCCGGTTGGGCTGTTGTTGTACGATGATCACTCCGCCTCCCTTTCTCCTTTTCTTCCCTCCCACAACAACGTACTCTGGATATTTTGAACAAAACCATCTCGCCGCCTACACCCAGATTTCTCTTTCCGATCTCATCATTATTTGATAGTAGATCCGAACAGACCCGCTATGCAATATTACCCCTCATCGAATTACCAATACACTTTCAATGCCACTCGCAAGATTCATCAGTCCCAGATCAGACGTCCAGCTTGGCACATAGCTTGAGAAAACTCAGAAAAAAAAATAGCATCATTACTTATCAGAGCTTTGAGCTTGAACAAACCCCATTCATATCGTCAACTTATCAACGACCCCATGGCTCCCACTCGTGACCTTGCGCCCGCGAAGGGCCGCAATCGCTTCAGACTGAGGCGGCCCTCAGTCTCCATCCCAGACAGCACTCCTCTAGAGACACTCGACTTCTCAAACGCCAACGTTTCCGACATGTCACTCGCTCCCATGGATCGTTCGGCAGACAACAGATCCGACTTGAGTACCAGCTCATCTGAGGCCTGGAGACGCAAGGACGGCAGCGCAAAGCCTCCTCTCATGTTCAAGCCCCCTGCCCTCCGCTACCGCCAGTCTCGTCCAGAACTCAACCGGCCATGGAGACGTTCTACTGAGAATGTTTACCCTTCTGCCGACGAAACAAATGACTCGGACGTGGAGTCGAAGTACAGTTTTGACTCTCACTCCACCATCACGACCGCTACCAGCGTCGAGGATTTTGATACATACCCCAGCAAGTCTGACGCTCACACCTCAGCAGTCCGGACTCGGCCGTTGACTGTTGAGAAACAAGTCGTAAAGACAAATACCGTTCCACCTCCACCAGCCAAGCCCGCCAACCTCAAAGGCACCCGTGTCGATATTGTCGCTCCCAGCAGACAGACCGTACATATCGAGGTGGCGCCCGCAGCCCCGGCCCCTCCCGTGGTACAGCACATAACTTCCCAGGACCTTCGCGAACGTGAGAAGGTCGAAGATGGGCTTCTCAAAGAGATCTTTCGCGAACGTGTGAAGGTCGAAGATGGGCTCCTCAAAGAGATCTCCCGTATGAAAGAGGAGACCAAGAGCCTCCTCGGCAAGCAGTCTGATACCGACAAAAGGCTTGAGGACGCCCTGGAGAGACTTTCTTCCCTCTCTGCAGACAAGGACAAGGTCGAGAAAAAGCGCCGCGAGGAAAAGAGTCTCAAAGACAAGATCGCCCGCGATTTCGAGGAACAGAGCCGTCTCCTGAATGAAGTCAAGAGCTGTCTCAGCGAACATGAGAAGAAGCTTGAAGATGTTGCACGTGAGCGGGACCAGCTCAAGGGCATCAAACAACAGCTGGAGGCCAAGTCCAACGACCTTGAGAAGGAAATTGCTCTTGAAAGGGATGCAAAGGAGGAGGCCGCCAACAAGAACGCCATCCTGCAGATGGACATTGCCGAACAAGAAAAGATCAAGAAGCACTTTGAGACTAGGTGTCGCGACCTAGAGAGGAGTGTCGGCGATGCTCACTATGTAACCAAGGAGACTGAGCGCGCCCTCATCGAGAGGATCGCTGCGCTGGAGTTGACGAAGGAGAGCCTTCAGATGCGCGTTACGGGACTCGAGAAGGAGCTCATCCTTAAGGGAACCGAGATCGGAGACATCACTGCTGAGCGCAACCTCTTGCGTATGGATGTCGACAAGTACAAACCCCAGGTTGATCAACTCAACAAAGAAAACGGTGCCTTGGCCGAAGCCAACAAGGGCTTGCAAGCCCGCATCGACGATCTCGACCAACAGAAGAAGGGTCTAGAAGCCAACATCGAGAAACTAGAGACCGAGAAGAAGAGCGCTCTGGAAAGCTACGATGCTCTCGAAACCGAGAAGAAGGGCCTCGAGGCTGACATCGAAAATCTCAACACCGAAAAGAAAGATATCCAAGACCAATTTAGTGCTCTCGAAGTTGAGAAGCAAGAAGTCGAGGTACGCCTCACACAACTCGAGACCACCAATACCGACATTCAAAGTCGGTTTGAGAGCCTCGAAGCTACCAAGGGCGAGCTTGAAGTCAGCAAGGGAGAGCTTGAGACCCATGTCAAGGACCTTGAGGGTATCAAGGTCGAGTACGATATCCTCAAGGCCCGCCTTGAGGCTCTCAAGGGCGAGAATACAACCCTCAAGACGCAAATCGGCTCACTTCTCAAGGACCAGGATGACAAGAGTTCCCAGATCCTCAGCCTCGCGGAGGAACGTAACAGCCTTCGTTCTGAGAACGCATCGCTCAAGGATGAAAATGAGTCGGTGACGAGCGAGCTTAGGCGCGCAGAGTCGCTCGTGGGCTCCGTTGCCGGCTCAGCTGCACCCTCCGTTAATGGCTCGGCGGCCCCATCTGTTGTGGGGTCCATCGACGACAGTGACGCGGACACAGTCAAGGGCGAAGATGAAGCACAGCCTGCGACCGAAGAGGAGGCATCTGCACCTCCAGCAGAGGATACTGTTGTAGCTCCAGCAGAGGAGCTACCTGCACCTCCAGTAGAGGAGACTGTTGCGGCTCCCGTTGTCGAGGAAGTCAAGGATGACGCTGCCAGTATCAAATCCGCAGCACCTTCCGAAGCGGTTCGCGAGCCCGAAGTGGCAGAGCCAGATGTGACACCCGTCGAGGATGGTACTGCTACCGAGAAGGCCGAGTCCGTGTCTGCTAAATCAACTACTCCCTCCGAGTCGGCCGTCATGGAGGAGCTCCGCCAGCGTATCGCTGAGCTACAGGATCGCAACGACCAGCTGCAATCTGAGACTGTCAAGCTTGGCTCTCTGATGGCAGAGAGAGATGATTTGGCCACTCGCGTCGCCACGTTGGAGCCGGAGGCCGGCCAGGCGCCACATCTACGTGAGGAGAACGCGGCCCTGACTTCGCAGCTGGCCCTCGTCAACACACAACTCGACGGCCTTCGTGCCTCTTACGATGCGTCTGTCGCCGAGGTCAACAGTCTAAAGGACCAGATCGGACAACTGCGCGGACGCTTGTCTACGCCATCGCTGCAGGCGCGCTCCAGGGAGTCGTCCCGCGCGAGACAGCCGACGAAGACCAAGAAGGACAACGAGAAGAAGAAGGAGCAGTTAGTGGTTGTGCGAAACCCTAATGAGCGGGGCGGAATGTAAGTTGAACCCCCCCCCTTTCCAACGATTCACCTCAGCAGGATGCTGATTATATATCTAGTCAAATAATGCGACGATGCGACCTGCGCGCGAAGAGATCCTCATCTCAGCACTCGCACTCGGAGGGTGATAAGAGCGAGTAACTATCGCCAGTAATTTGGGTTTACGGGTACGGTTTAGGGAAGGACTCGAGTAGTAAAAGGGTATATCTGGACATTTAGCGGCGATGGATTGGATTACCTTGTTAACATTTCCTTTGTGTTTTCATATTATATTATCGGGGCACACAGCATGCACGAGCTCGGTCAGCGTTGGGTCTTTCAGTGGCCTTGGATCTCCTTTGTAAGGTCGGAATGTGGGATAAGAACGGGTCGGATAGGGTTAAAAACATGTAACGGATTGCATGGGCGGATTCTGGAAGATGGGTGCCCTCAAGGGCGCGTAAAGCATACATCATGTAGACTTCGTATCATGTAGTTAGTACTCAAGTTTTTGGATTAGACAGTGTCAGGTCTTGCGTCTGCTTATGCTATTAACATCGACTTCATCTTCTGCCGCTACATTCCTCTGCTAATCTTACTTTTGGCCCGTCGAACCTTCACCGCGGCCCAACCCCCTCAAAGACGCCATTACTCAGTTGCGGGAGGTTACAGATCGGACCCTGTCTCGTTTATTGTCTCAGCCAACTTGCTGCAGTAGATAATATGCCTATGCCGCCGAAATATATCAGCTTGAGCAGGCAAGGCTTGCCCCAGCTCTGTTTCTAGCCTCCCTGGGACCTAAAATATTAAGCTTTTCTGTCTCACCTCTCTCAACCATCAAAATGTTTCTGAGTACCGGGAAGCAACACTTTGGGTCTTATCACAGGGACTCCAAGCTAGTTGCACTACTAGCTCAAAGACTCCGAGGTCGTCGTCCATTCCTCTGTTGTAGGCCTTCCAATTCAGATCGATGACGCAGTACTATGTATGGTATTCTCGCTTGGAAACCATTACTAGCCTGATCATAACGGCATCGACTTAGCCGCATGAGGAAAGACGATTCTGAATCAACATGGATCCGTCCAGCATAGCTACGCGGACGCACTCGGCGCTCCAGAAAGCTTCCGAATCCGGCCTGGGAGGTTCAGGCACAATCCCAACAAGCGCCTTTCTAGTCTGGGTGCCATGAGGGTTTGATGCTGAACAAGACCGAATGAAGCCACTAATTGGCCGGAGATGTCTCAGGAACGGATATGGGAGCATATGTGGCCAGGCCGCAAGCGATGACAACCACATTCCAAACGAGGGCTTGGATACGGGATCAGCTTGAGCTCAGTTGGACCTAGCAAAGCTGTCTAGTTAAGCTGAACTCGCAGAGCAGAGCACAGCCCCGCAGGTGTTGTCCTGGTGTTGCAAACCTGCAAGCTCAGAAGTATATGAGAAGCCAAGTTTCCCCTCCAAGTTTGCCCCAACTTCCCTCATCAGCTCATTCGACTCTCGCTCCATACAACTCAAAGACAATCGCTATCATACAGCTACCAGAACACTTCATCTCTTCACACAAGTCCTCCGATATCCATCACCCGTTTAACATCAAAATGAAGTACTCTGCTGCCATTATTGCCTTCGCCGGCTTTGCCGCCGCTCAGACTTTCAACGAACTGCCGCCATGCTCTCTTCAGTGCTTGGCTAAGGCCATCACGGACGACGGCAAGTGTCAAATCGGTAACACGGCCTGTCTCTGCAACCCCGACAACTTTCGGAACATTTTCTCCGCCGGCACTGTTTGCGTGCTGCAGAGTTGTGGCCCTGATACCGCCGTCAGTAAGTGGAATATGGATTACGAGATCGCTGCCCGATAGGTTTTGGTAGTCGGATATTGACCTTGAACCCTTAGACCAGGTCATCCCCGCCGCTACGCGTATCTGTGAGGCCGCTGCATCTTCGGCCGTTCTCTCCGCTTCATCTGCTGTCTCCGCCGCTGCCTCCTCCGCCGTGGTTGCTACCTCCACCAGGATCTCAGCTGCCGCATCTTCGGCTGTGTCGTCTGCGATTGGAACCATCCCTAGTCCTATTACATCTGCACCACGCCCTGGAATCACCCGAACCTCTATCGTCACCAGCACCGTTACTACCATCTATAACGGCAATCTCACTAGAACGACTACGCAACTTCCCACCACGCAAGTTCCCGTCACCGTCAACGGTGCTGCCGTACAGGGTCCTATAGGTATCGCAGCTGCCATTGCTCTTGGAGCCCTTGCTTACCTGTAAGCGTTCCGGTCGACTATGTATCAGTCAGTCAACATATCGTCTACGTGAATGGTAAAGCTTTCGACCGAAACTTCACTTCGTTAGACAGACTTTGAGTTCTGAATCGAAGGATGGACATTTAGATGGCAACATAGGTGGATGCCCCTTAATAGACTACTTAATATAATAATTGAAACAAGCAAACGTCTGTTGAAGTTTCCACATCGTGGTTTTATGACTAAATATTGCAAACTGACACCATCACTCTCTTGAATGGCTGAGTGTACTCCAATATCAATGATAGGCAGCAATTCTGCTTCCAGAGCCTCCAATTCATAGCTCTAGTCATGGATATGTTGTTACATTTCCTGTTCGCCCGGCAGATTCTAGGGACGCTTTTGATTGTCGTCAAAGTGACTGTGGTGTTTAGTTGAGCTTTGGATAATAGTCTCAAGTAACCAAAATATGCACGAAGCTCATAATCATAAGCAAATACCTGTCTGTTGTGCGACGCGTCATCGGCTGCTATCCTTACGCATTTCCGAGGTTGCATATCTTATCCAGTGGCTCTCAAAAGCCATGGCGCTCTCATGCTCCTTAGTCATTACCTGCTTATTACGGAGCACAGGGATTGTAGCTTGGGAAGGGCTCGAGCTGTGCTTAATGCAACGGGCCCCGCAGCATCAATAGCTCCGTTGAGCGCAACCCATGCAACAGCTCGTCTGCCATTACGGAGATGCGTCGGCTTTCACTCGGTGTCGATGATTATACGGCAAGCAAAGTAGCCTTATGGATGGTCGACTTGGTTCGTCGGGGAGCCAAACGTCTGGCAATTGGTCAATCAAAAAGCCGCCCAGGGTCTGAACTCCTAAGATCTTTCCCTCATCTTAAACATTGCTATGTTCGCGTCTGGTCAAAAAAGTGTATAAAGGCCTGCGGACCCTGTCTGATTCCTAAGAACGAGGAACAAGCAAACCAACCCTTATTCGCCAGACTTCTCCATCTTATCAAGTCTTACGCATTATGTATTTCCTTAAGCTGATTCTTTCTGGGGTCGTTTTGAGCTTCCTCTCCCCCATAGCCGCCGTCCCTGTGCAGGATAGTCCGCGCCAGCGTCTTCTTGACGGAAAGGGTTTACCCATAAAGTACCGGACTGCATCGTCGCCTTACACGCCCGGTCACAAAGATAAATACGACACCCCCGTTGACTCTGTCGGCGACAACCTTGATCCATTGCCGTGGCGTAATGGTCTAGGAGCCTCCGTCTTAGGGCCATGGAACGATGCTCGTTCCAGACAAAACCCAGATCTCGTGCGCCCCCCCAGTACAGATCACGGAAACCTCGCCAATATGCGATGGAGCTTTGCGGATTCCCACATTCGCATTGAGGTACGTCTGCCGTTCCGAAGTTTGGAAGCGACAAAGTGTGGCTTACTGGCGTTACACAGGAGGGCGGATGGACTCGACAGACCACGATCCGGGAGTTGCCCACGAGCATCGAACTTGCCGGAGTCAACATGCGCCTGGACGAAGGGGTCATCCGCGAACTGCACTGGCACAAGGAAGCCGAGTGGGCCTATGTCCTCGATGGCAGTGTACGTGTCACAGCCATCGACTATGAGGGAGGGAATTTCTTCGATGACCTGAACAAGGGAGACTTATGGTATGTTTAAGACCAAAGTTGGTCTTGTCCTCTTATGCCTATGCAAATGCTAAAGAAGTTTACATAGGTATTTCCCATCAGGCGTGCCTCATTCTTTGCAAGGTCTCGGCGAGAACGGAACAGAGTTTCTCTTGATTTTCGATGACGGACATTTTTCTGAAGAATCCACGTTCATTCTGACTGATTGGCTTGGTATGGTCCATGAATTGCGTGATATCATACGGGGCTATGGTTCCTAACACCATTCTAGCACACACGCCAAAGTCTGTGATTTCAAAGAACTTCCACCTGGCCCCCGAGGTCTTCGCCCACATTCCAGAAGGGGAGAAATACATATTTCAGGGGACCACGCCAGGCTCAATCGGACACGAGGCGCCTACCGGAAAAGGAGTGAAGAAATCCAAGTATCAGTTTACACACAAAATGCTGGACCAAGAACCGAAAAAGACCTCTGGCGGCGAAGTCAGAATCACCGACTCCAAGAATTTCCCAATCTCAAAAACCATTGCGGCAGCCCATGCGGTTATCGAGCCCGGTGCCCTCCGAGAGATGCACTGGCACCCGAACGCTGACGAATGGTCTTTTTTTATCAAGGGGCGCGCCAGAATTACAATATTCGCCTCGGAAGGAAATGCCCGAACCTTTGACTACGTTCCGGGTGATGTTGGTATTGTTCCGAAGAATATGGGCCACTTTGTTGAGAACATTGGCGACGAACCTGTTGAAATGCTCGAGATCTTCCGAGCCGACGAATTCAGAGACTTTTCACTATTCCAATGGATGGGAGAAACCCCCAAGAAGCTGGTGGTTGACCACCTTTTTGCCAACGACCCCGAAGCTGGCGAGAAGTTCTGGGACAAGGTCCGCAGCGCCGAGAAGGACGAGATTACCAAACCGAACGCCGAGGAAGTCCAAACTAAGTCTGACGAGCTCTAGTGGGGAATCCTGAAGGTTAGCAACAACGGCTTGGCAGATCCAGCCTTGGCAGTCTATGCTTGCGATGTTTGTTTCTTAACGGATGAAACGCCTACAGCAATGCCATTATATTAGATGTTTATAGATATTGTCAATGTCTTAGTCAATGATCGTATTTTCGACCACGCCAATGAAAATGGTTGACATGCATGATAATTTTCTCGACTCTTCCGTGCTCTCATAATTATCGACTAGTGAACCAGAATCCAAGTTCACCGCCATTGGCGAGCACACAGACATTAGTCTGCTGAAAGCAATGAACCCTTTGGCCAGGTTTCCGACAAGCTGAGCTCAAATTGGTGTCCATGCGGCCTTTCTCAGTCTTTGTCCCAAGCCCCACGGGTTGCTGAGTTTCCGGTACCAAGGTTTTGCATGATCCTTTAGTCAGCCCACTGCACAGATCGCCATTCTTGCTTCTCAAACTAGAATCATTACGCGCAGACGACCTTTAATTTTTGACACTATTCACTTCTTCCTCGCAAATTCTCTTACCGGCAGGTCTCCGAGGGAAGTCCGTGGCAAACGCAGCGTAAGCAGATGCCGTGCCTCGAATACATTTCCCAAGTAGGGGGTTTATGTACGTGATCACTCTTTCGGCTTGGTTGCACATGATTGCAATAGGCTGTCAGTGGCCCCTTGTTCACACCATCCCCGAGTTGTGACAGCTAAGATGTCGCGCCTTGACGTGCATCCAGACCACAGGCCTCATCTTTTTTTTTTTTGCCTCCCCTTGTCTAGACTGGGCTTACGACAGGGTATGACCAGTGACAGAAGTCATGGCCATGAAATAAAGCGGGCATTCTTGATGTATCAAGAAGGTGGTAAGTGAGGTGTTTTGTGTCGAGTACAAGAAGGGCGCAGGTTGAACCCCGCACGAAACGACGACACCATCATATCGTTCCAATAGCTCCGTTTCAGCAGTCACAGCAGTGATGTAGCGCTGACCATGCTGGCTCAGTATCGTCCAATCTCTTGCGGCCAGTGTTCCGCAACGGTTATGGCGCCGGGCTTCTCGGACAAGTAGGAACACTGGGATTGTGTCATATCTGCCAGTGACATCCGGCGGGAAAACGCGTGGTTAATAATACCCAATCCTATTTCTGGAAATTGAGGGTTGAAGAGGGGTAATTGCAAGCAGCATACCTAGCATGTTAAGGGGGGTGAGATGAGACCGGGATGAATTTCAGCGAGGTGGGCAATAGGCCCGTGGGCAAGTCGACTGCTCATCTCATCCAAACAGCATCATGAACCGGTTTGTTGCACATATGGCAGAGTTACACCGGCTGGGAGGACGGCCTTATCACTCGGGGTAGATGGCGGTGATATGACTTTGGAAGAAGTATTATATGGAGGATCATCGACAGCCTTCATAGCCCTTGTTACCCGTTGGCCCACAACCCGCTTGGAGCCCGCCGAATCCCTTCCCTCCCACTCAAAAACTGGGTGACAGCCTCCCCCCGGCTCGTTCTAGCTTTGCATTAGCTTAACCCCGGTCAACGCCGGGTTTTGCCCCGGTCTGTATCCCCGAGAACACGACTCCTGATTCGCGGGCTTGGCATGTCCACATCTAGTGTACCAGGAAAATCAAAGCTTGTCCGTCGCTACCGAGGCCTACATACAAGGATAAGGGTTTCCGCCGTCGTGCCCACCCGCCGGCCCACGATATTGCGTTCTCCCACCCAGATGAGCCCTGTTTGGAGACAATGGGGAGCGGCGGGAGCGCTATTGGACGGGTATGTATGTACCCCGCATCTTGGCCTTCTAGTCTCGTAGTCAACGCTGCGGGAGGGAGGTAAAGAAGTGGGATGGACTGGGCTTGCGTTGAGCTAGCGCTAATGTAGGCAGGTCGGCAAGCAGACGGATAGCGCCGCGATTACGCTTCCTCTTCGGTTCGTGATAAATGATATGACCATGCAGACCGGGATGGGCCTCTGTCACTCTGGATTGCTCGAACATATTGGTTGTAGATCATACAAACCGGTCAGACGAACACATGGGTGCGTGGGCAGAAGAAAGGTCTAGAGAAGACCAAGTGTCCAGATCTTGATATCGTTAGCCTGCTATCTTTTCTCGCCAACCTGAATCAGGAAAGTGATTATGCTGTCCTCAAGACCGCCATGCTTGAAGCCCATGTATGCAACCTGGAGGGCGCGGGGGTCTGCCAAGGGATGTTGTCATTCCTTACCTCCCGTTGCTAACGCTGTTGCCTTTGTGACTTGGCAAGCTTCGCTCACATGGCCTTTACTTGACCTCCTGCATGCCTAGCCATAGGCTTACGTCCTGGGTTCTTCCCAAGCCGGTGTTTACGGCTATTACATCTCAGGAACGCGGCCGAACAGTCTTGGGTAGCCTTTGCTGCGATCTCGCTAATTCAAGCGTACATTCCAAGATTGTCTTGGTATCCCAATAGATCTTTGCGGGCTACGAGCCAAGAGATTGGATTTTGGCAGACCAGCTTAGCATTGCGGCTCCCGGGATTCAAGTTACAAAGAACAAGTTCATGGTGAATCTAAGTGGCAGTAAAAATAGATGCGGAATCCAAGGTGTCTTGGGCCTTTGGCGATGTCGGATGAAGTATGTGGGCATCACCTCAGCTGACGTGACTTGTTAATCCGATACCTCTGTGTCTGCGCAACTTCTCCATGCTTATTTCTCGTGCACTGGGATTAGGGATGCTCCATACGTCTATAGCGTCCATTTATTGCGCACCCAATAGCCATTCATCTCATACTCTCCATCGTGATGCCGTGTAATATGTGCTTCGCCGTCTGTTGTTCTCGCTCCCTCTCTGCCATCGGATCGCGCGAATTCAATCCAAGTTTGATGAAAGCCTGCACTAGCAGGCAGGGTAAGAACTTTGACTCATGTTCTCTTCTTGGGGTAGTGTGAGTCGCAGTACTTGCAGGCTAGCTTTCTGACGGTGCGACCCCACGTCATCTGAAGGGTGCTTGCTTTCTCGACGCGACCCCAATATGCTCCAACCATCCACCGATGCGAGGCGATGGCATTTCACGAAAGTGAAAGGTGATTAACTGCATTAGTCTCGCTGTCTTCCGGGCGCGAAGGGATACCGAGTGTAGTCCGAAGGGGGTGTACTGCAGTTCCGTGCCTAGGTTGGACAAAGTTGGTACAATGGCAGTGATGCTACAGCAATGTTGCTTGGCCTGGACATCCCCGTCACTTTGAACGGCCAAGACTGTATGCTGGACGGCTCGCCGTCCGTCCAAAGTTTAGATAGCCTTTCCAGTATGGTCTGTGTTGTACGGGTAAGAGGAGATTTGCGCAAGAGGCTGCTGCAGTGCGCTGATCAGATGGAACTGCAGCAGCCATAAAGAAACGGCACTGTCAGCCGAGGAGCTTGGTATTATCTCTAGAAAATCAAACAAGACCATTACGAGGTCGGATGAAGTGCTGACTCAATTATTGATCTACACTATTTCTAACGAGACTTGAACCATCCCAACCACTGAAACCAAATTCGTCTGTTCCTATATCAATAGCCACCTTGTGGCCCGGAGAAGTCTACCTCTTCTGTTGTCCGTCTTCCTCCTGAACAGCGACATTTCAATCTGCGTCGCCGAAATGGACAATATCAACCGGCATGTTGAACGATTGAGAGACGAAATCACGACAGACACCACCCTCGCTCGTGTTCACGATTTTGTCGTCTCAGGGGCTCCAAAATTGCCATCCGCCGCCGGGGTTTATCTCCTCGAGAAGATCCCCATAGTCCAGTGGCTGCCTCGATACTCTCCTAAATGGCTTATCACCGACTTCATCGCCGGGCTGACTGTAGGCGTCATGCTCATTCCTCAGTCCCTAGCTTACGCAAAGATTGCAACCATTCCCATAGCCAACGGTCTCTATTCGAGCTGGCTTCCAGCCGCGTTTGCAGTTTTCATGGCAACATCAAAGGGTGAGTCATGGCCCCAGAATGTGTAATTGGTGACGACACTGTTCTGACTTGGCATCTATCGTATATTAGACCTCTCAACCGGCCCAACCTCTATCCTGGGTCTCCTCACTGCCGAAATCGTACACGATCTGACTGCAGAAGGCTTTGACGCCTCAGCGATAGCCTCCTCTATTGCCCTCATGGTCGGGGTCTACTCCCTGGTCATCGGTCTTTTCGGTCTAGGGTTCATCCTAGACTACGTATCCTTTCCGGTGTTGACGGGCTTCATCTCGGCCGCCGCTCTTGTCATCGCATTCGGCCAAGTCGGGTCCCTCGTCGGCCTCACAAACGTTCCCTCCGGCGTTTTCAACGTTATCGGTGACGTCCTTCGCCGTCTTCCAAAGTGGGATGGCCCGACCTGTGGTATCGGCTTCGGGACACTCCTCATTCTCATCGCTCTTGAGAAGGTTGGCAAGAAATGGGGCAAGCGACACTTCGCCATCAAATTCCTCGCCAACTCGAGGGCAGTTATCGTGCTGATAGTTTTCACTCTGATCAGTTATCTGGTGAACCACAGCCGTGCCAAATCCGATTACTCCTGGAAAGTAAGCCAAGTGAGCACTCATGGCATTACTCATCCTATTGTGCCAGCTTCCAACCTAATCCAGAAGGTTGCAACAAGAGCTGTTGCGCCCTTAGTTGCCAGTACCCTGGAACACTTGGCTGTCGGCAAGGCATTTGGAACGAAGAACAACTACCAAATCGACAAGAATCAAGAGTTCAATTACCTTGGTGTTGTCAACATTGTCAATAGCTTCTTCAGTACCATGCCCGTCGGTGGTGCCATGTCTCGTACAGCCGTCGCCTCGGAGTGCGGCGTCAAGAGTCCTTTGACGGGCCTGTTCACTGCTGCCTTCATCCTGTTGACCCTTTATGTCTTGTCTCCTGCTCTTTATTGGCTTCCTTCCGCCACTTTATCTGCAATTATTGTAAGACGCATTGAAAATCAGTTGACAAAGACTCGCTGACGCAGTTTCGTATTGTAGATCATGGCCGTTGTACATCTCGTTGGTCCATTGTCGCTCTTTTACCGTTTCTGGCGCATCTCATTCCCTGACTTCGCTGCCTCAATGGTCTCTTTCTGGGTCACCATTTTCGTTTCTGCCGAAATCGGCATCGGCGCTGCAGTATGTCACCCCTCTCAAGCTTACATTGGCTTACGCTGATCTCGTCCCTAGGTGGGATGGAGCATCGTCTGGACCATGTTGCGATCAACCTTTGTCAAGCCCGTTATTCACTCCAGCAACAATGAAACTACTCACACTATCCCCCAGCCGATTACCCGCATCGTCAGCGACGACGGTAGGCGGGGTACCGAGAACCGCACCGAGAACTCCGGCATCGCCATCCCTAGTGACACTATCGTCGTCGACTTCAACGACGCCATCTTCTTCCCTAATGCTGAGCGAGCAAAGAATTCGACTCTCACAGCAATCAAGCTGGTGTACCCTCGCGTCGAGACCAGCATGAGCCAAGACGACCGCGAGCGGCACTGGAGCGTTGCGGGAGAGAAAAGACTGGAGAGGATAAGAGCACAGAGGCAGATCCGGCTCAAGGAAACGCCCCTTGCAGTTGTCGTCTGGGACTTTACCATGGTACCATTCATCGATACGACAGGTCTCACGGCGTTGAAGGAGCTCAAAACTGAGATTCGGTCGCATTCTGGTAAGAGCGTCCAGATCCGGATGGTGGGCATGTCAGACAAGGTCCGCAGCCGGTTCTTAAGGGCGAAATGGGTCCTTGTCGGCTTGGAAGAGTGGAGGGAGGAGGACGCTGACTTGGTGTACCCCTCAATGGAGACTGCGATCTGGGATCGCGATGGAGAATCTGGACCAGACTCCTCCATTGAAAAGAAGGGTTAAGGACTTGGCATATATACTTGATGGCTAGCATCTGACTTCTTAATGACACGGGTTTGGCGGTTTTGTTACAGGGAAAGATATATCAGCTGCGCGTATACCAGCAGTCTCCTATCAGATGTTTGTTTCTGCATTCTGTAACTATCATGTTGACTTCGTTTTTGTCGTCCGGAAAGGTATCTGAATTGCCGGCCGCTTTGAAGAAGACCTTGAACCTCGTTATGTGTAGATATAAGGAGCCCAATAAATGTAGTCTGCCGTGGCAGATTGCACTGGCGCAACTCGGGTGGGTGGAAGCAAGTTGAATGCGCTGGACTACGCTGATGGCAACTAAACAACTTTCATCCAGCATCACCGCATGAAAAACAAGATCACCAAAATTGTTTCAAGAATCAGTTTCACTTCAAAGTATTTTAACTGCAGGAATGACCCAGTGTTTCATTCATGCTGTCTCCGGAACTTATTGTGCACTCGGTTGATGTTCAGGTTCATCGAACCATGTCGGAGACGCCCTTCTTTCTCTCTAGTCGAATACCTCTATTTCCTTATCGCGTCTTGGTTCCTTGATGCTGTATCCAAAATGCGGATACCACGACCACGCGAGCCGACCTATGTCAGAGGATGGCCCTAATTGTGCGTGCAATACTTTCGAATATCAGCGGCGGAGGAGAGAGACTCGTTCAGCTCAAAATAGGCCTGCCACAAGAGAATGTCAATAGCGATACTGTACAAATGGTAGGGGGGGCTGCGACTAACCAAATACCTGTGATTACAGCTTTCCCGTTGGTTTCTCACATAATGTCTCTGTCTTCACCCAGTCAGTAAGGAAACCCTTACTGGTAAGCCGCAATCGTCGTTCTTTGTTGTGCCTCTTCATTCATATCCTGCATCTTTGCTGCAGCCACCGAACATGACCTCGCTAAGGGGGTACTTCTTGAGACATGATATTCATGGAGGAACACCCGGCTGGCTAGGCCAGGCTTCCGCGCCGACCACCTTTTGACGGGAAGACGTTGCGGCTACCCAGCGGACCGACGGTTAGGAAGGACCAGTGGGTACCCATATGGATATCAGGTCGAGAACAATGACGCCCTGGAAGGTACAGAGGTCTTCAGACTTTTCCTGAAATCCGACTGGGAATGGCTCCATGAACCCGCGAAGCAGAAGCTCCGCTATTGCCAGCGAAGGGGGCACCACCAATGACACGGGCATACCCGGAAACGAGAGTGTAGGGTGGGACCTCGAGGCACGCTACCCTGCTTGCCCAGCAGGACGAGTCGGCGGCGGCAAGAACCCAGCTGGACCGACCCGAGACATTCACAAGTGAAGTCTGAGGTGGTTGAGACCGTACCGCCAAAAGGCAGAACCGGAATCCGGAGGGTGATGCCTCAGCCCAAAGTAGGGTGAACGACCGATCCAAATGGCCCTGGCGATACACGCATGCCCCGGCTTCCGAGCTCTCGACATCTCATCAAGAAAGAATTCTTGACCTCTTAGGGCCCAGCAACGGCAAGATAGGCAGGTGGGAGAGACACAAGAAAACAAGGCTGGGACACAAATGAGAAAATTGTGGTGCTTACCTTGGAAGCGGTGACTTGGTGGCGTTATCTTGAATCGGGTGCCCCGAAGGCTGGGACGTCTGGTGGGAAGTTGTTGTTGTTGTTGAGCATTTGTTGAGAATATATGTTGGAAGGTAAAGTATGAATGAGGGTGAGAAATCTCGAATGGGGGATGAAAACGTATTGAAAGATGATGGAAAGGTGGTTGTGGTTGAAGCTGAGGTGGTGAGGTGGTGAGGTGGAATCGAAAAGAGTTTGAAAGTTGATAAAAGTTTGTGAAGACGGGCGAAGAATAGAAAGATAATCATGCAGAAATAAAACTGGGCAGATGAGTAGAAGGGTGAAAACCCTGTAAAACGTGGGCTTGCAGGTCGAAGTGAGGGTAAGAAACACGGGTGGAAGTGAAGGTGAGGGTAAGAGGCTGGCTTGAGAGCCGTGCTGAAGCCCAAATAAGGAAGGAGAGGGGGATACGCGGCTTCACCTGCCCGGGCTATAAGATCTCAGCCTCGGCTCTCAAAATCTCACTTCACCTTGGACAAGACTCTTCTCCGAATCGTTCGCCACCACTTGCACCAAACAACAACAGAAACGACGGGGAGTCAAAGATCAACAAGTCCATCCTCGGACTCTCACTGTTCTCAAATCCTCCATCGATACCTACTCAACATCCTTTGCTTTGCTTCTTTTCTGATCGGTAAGATTTTCCCATTGCATGCTGAGTTTCTGATTATCAGCACCGGATTCAGCTACAAATCAATACGCATGAGCGCACTGAGTTGCAGTCACTGGGCTGTGCCTTCATAACAACAACTTCTTTCTCTGTGATACTTCATATCTGATGAAGCATCTTCCTGACTCTTTCTGCAGGGAGAACTTCAATCCTTTCACACAAAATACCCCCAACTTCAACACACAAGATGGCCAGTAACAGCATTGATAAGCTAGAGATGGTGAGTTGATTTCTTATACCACATGAGGCTTTCCTTACTCTCTACTCCCCTTGACGTACTCATACTTAAGACTGTGGACTAACTGAGAAAGGCTGATGACTTTGCGGACTTTGAGTTTGTCTTCTCCATCGAGGACATGGAGAAGGCTCTCGCAGCAGCCGTTGTAGAGGCCAAGAACGATCTTGCCAAGTATGAGAGCAACCATCTTGACGAGGTTTCCCGTCTCAACGACACCATCACTATGCTTGAGAAGCAGCTCACAAAGACTGGGCGTGAGGCTAAGAACGAGCTTGCAAGAGCAAGAGCAGCCATCTTAACGAGGTTTACCGTCTCATGAACACCATCACTATGCTTGAGAAGCAGCGCGTAGAGACCAAGCGCAAGGCCATCAATGAGCTTGATAAGAACGAGAGCTACCATGTTGACGAAGTTTGCAGTCTCAATGACACCATCGCTACGCGTGAGGATCAGCTCACAGGGACTGAGCATGAGGCTAACAAGAAGCTTGCCAAGAACCGAGAATTCAGACAAGCAGTCCAAGAACAACAATAACGATAGTCGCAGTATTTCCCGTTTCAATCGTACCATCCACAAGCCTAAGATGGTTAAGGAGGTCCAGATGAATGCCAGCGCAGCTTATGTTCTTAACGAACGCGTCTAGGAAACCTTTTTTTCTTCATTGGTTTCTTCATGTGTCTCCTATAGTTGGCGTTTGGGTTTTCAGCAACGAGGTCTATGGGTAAAGACATCGGCATTGGGGTGGCCGAAGGGGAAAACAGAGATCATCTAGACCCTAGAAACTAATCAATTGTTGAGATGAACCATTACAATAGACCAGAGACCTGGAGCTGGAGGTCTGGTACCAAGCCTTACGGCTCTTCTAGTGCTCGAAACCCATGATGTGACGATGTTGATGGGTGGCGTCAGGTGTATTGGACAAGTTCAGAGTAGAAACTCCTGTATTTTCATTTGAAGGCAATGATGATGTTCGCCTGAATGTAGCCTTCCTCTCCGATATCATAGAAAAAGAAAACCACGTTTGACCCGCAACAGCCAACAAAAGCCCATAATCTAGGTAGACAACATATTGGTAGCCTGGCTTGGTAAGGTTAAGTCAGCCAACCCAGGTCCAGCACCCTATCAGCCACATCTCGGCCGACTCGGACACCTGCGCCACAGCCAAATGTACCCCTCCCTGTACGAACCGCTGGCCCAGTCTCTCAAAGGCGGTCGCCCGATCGGGAGACCTCCCACACCGAAGATCAGCGGGGCAGTTTTTCTGCCGAGCGCTCGGTGAACAATAATTTTATCCCAAGAAGCCTCAATCCCACCCATCACCGTCACAAAGACAACCCAAACACCCAATTGAGCAGCAGATAGTCCTGCTCTCCCCACCTCTAGTCAAAATGGCGTCCCAAGAAAAAAATATGCCATTCATCAAAAACCTGGCCTCCAGCGGTTCGTCCCCCAGCCCCCTCCCCCCGTCCTCATCGCGCGCGCGCAAGAGAGAAAGAGAGAGACAGAGGCCCAAACTCCCCAGACCCTAACCCCCCTCAACCGAAAGGATAAACCGAGCTAACATCTATATTTCCTCCCTTTCATCCAGACCGCAAACTCCGGACCCAGGCCCTGACCTCGCTCCAGACCTTCCTCGGCTCCCACCGCTCCCTCAGCCGCCTCGACGCCCTCAAGCTCTGGAAGGGCCTCTTCTACGCCATGTGGATGTGCGACCGCCCCGTGCCCCAGCAGAACCTCGCCGCCGAGCTCGCCGCCCTGACCGCCTGCCTACGCGACGACGACGTGCCCGCCTGGCTCTCCGCCTTCTGGGAGACCATGGCCCGCCAGTGGACCGACATCGACGTCCTCCGCATGGAGAAGTTCCTCCTCCTCGTCCGCCGCGCCTTCGCCGCCGGCCTGCGCTGGGTCCGCGACGCCGACTGCGCCCCCGCCCGCGCCGACGCCCTGCTCGCCGTCTGCGCCGAGTTCCCCTTCGAGCTCGAGGGCGACCTGCGCAAGGTCCCCGTCGGCCTGCGCCTGCACGCCGTCGACATCTGGGTCGACGAGCTCGAGCGCCTCGGCATGCTCGCCGGGGACGCCGCCGACGAAAAGACCGTCGCCTTCGCGCGGAGGCTGAGCCAGCTCGTCGAGCCGCTCAAAAGGTCGCCCGTCAAGACGGTGCGCGCAAAGGCCGCCGACGCCGTCGAGGACGAGAGGCTGCCGTGGGTCAAGGGCGAGGCCGACGAGGACGCGACGCCGGCGCCGGTGACGGACGGCGACGCCGCGGATCAGAGCCGCGACGACGACGACGAGTGGGGCGGCATTGACGAAAAATAGAGGAACAGCGGCTTTTTTTTCCCCTTTTTTTTTTTTTAACTTTTGGGTGGGCTTTCCCCCTTGTTTTTATGTCTTTGCTGCATGGGACGGTGAACACGGCGTCTGTTTTATTTACTTTTCTCCTCCTCTGCATGGCTTGCTTGCTTCATCTTTTTTCTATAGAATGGGAAAGGCATGGCTTTCCACACACAAAAGTTTTCAGGGACACTTGGACGGCGGTGACGGGAATAAAAAATATAAGAGTAAAAATCGAAATCAAAATTAAGCAAGTATTATGCATGCGACGCTATTCTATATGTTCAATGGGCTCGTCTTGTGCCAGGCCGCGGCCGGATATGTGCAACCAACCGGTCGGGCAATGACGGTTATTTTCCCGTCTTGCGTCTGTCTGGGTATCTCGACTTTTCTTCCTCTTGAATGAATGAACCACGCTACTCCAACGCCTCAATCGCCCCTTCACAGTCCGCTCTTATTATCCATCGCTCAGGAGCCACGCACAGCAGCTCAGAGCGACGGTGGCCGCCGCCGCCGCCACCTAAGCCCCGATCCTGCTCTTTTCCCAGCCCGCGGGGCCGGGTCCCTCGTACTTGCCTCTCTTAGAGATGACTCGGCCGAGACCTGGGTGGACCTCGGCCTGGAACGGCTCGAACGGCACCTTTTCTCCGTCGATGCTGATGTAGCCGTTTTTCTGGTTCCGGGGGATGATGCGGTACGCCGAGATCTTGCGATACGAAACCAGAGGGTTGTCAAACAGCTTACCGCTATCGACGCCTAGGATCAGGCTCAGCTGGTTCGATACGGACACGTCTCCGTTGATGCAAACGAGGTCCATAAGGCCGTCGTTGGGGAGCGCCGCGGAGAAGAAGTTGGCGTCAGCGGCCATGAAGGGCATCTGGAAGTCTGAGTCAGCTCAGTCGTCTCGTGCACGAATCCCCCCCCCCCCAAAAAAACCCAACTTACGTTTCCGCAGTAAAAGTTGCCCATCTTGTCATGGGGTATCAGTTCCCATCCGTCGGGAAGATCTTCGTTGATGGTGCCGTATTTTAATGGCGGGAGCCCTTGCGGCTCCGCATCTTGGTTCTGGGCGGCGTCGGCATTCTCCGCTCTGGGCGCCTCGGCCGTGCCTAGGCTCGTCGATGAAGCTTTGTGCGTATACTGTCTGTAATGCTCCTTGACGCCGGGTTTGTCCTCGATCTCCACCTTGACGGCGAGGTCGCAAGGATAGCACTTTTTCTCAAAGATCCTCATGAGGTATCCCCACGTGAACCGAGCGCCGCCCATCCACCGCAGGTGCTCGGTGCCCAGATCGCTCTCGGCCACGATACCAAGTGACTGGCTCAGGAAGCTGAGCGTCCGTCTGTCTCCTTGCGTGATACTGATCAGATCCATCGGGGTTTCGACGCCCTTGATGAGGGCGAGGGCGGCGATGGATGCCCGGTGCGAGCCGTAGAGGTTGATGCTCATGGCGTTGCCCGAGCCGCAGGGGATGTGCGAAACGGCAATCTTCCGGAGAGCGCGCGCCGCGTCCGGTCGCTGGGCCAAGCCGTTGAACACCTCGTGGGCCAAGCCGTCGCCAGAGCAGGTGACGATGGTGTCGAACGCGTCTATGTCGACCTCCCGCGCCGTCTTCAGAGCTTGACCCGAATAGGTCGTCAGCTCGACGTCCATGGGCATGCGCGCGGCCTTGAAGAGAGGCTCGCAGTCGACGCGCCACTTCTTCTCGGCGCCCCCCGGGCCCGCGTGCGGATTGACCAGGACCTTGGCTCTCTTGCATCGCTTCGCGGGCCCGTAGGCTTTCGTCAAGAGGGTGTCGACCCATGATTGGACGTCGGCGCCATCGGCCTCGTTGATGGCAAAGGTCAACTTGGCGGCCTGGACCCTGTTCTTTGCAACCTGCTTGGCGTAGTCGATGACGAGGGACTCGTTCGTTTGCTCGGCCCAGAGGACGTTGTACAAGGGAATCGTGTGCGTGGCCGAGGTCGCTGTCGCGTAGGGTGTTAGCAAACTGTGACAGCAGGGATCAGGCGCGGGTGTCGTAAAGACGGACCTGATGCGCCAAAGCCAGCGAAACCGCAAGTTCTATGAGCTTTCGTTGCCGTAGGGTCTTGGAAGGGTCAGCCACCCGAGCATCACTGGCGGCAGAGCGCTTGTGGGTTCCAACACACCTTTCAGAATGAGATTCTCAGCAACCAGGGTTAGAGACTTGTTACCGTCAACCTTGATTGCGTCGAGGGGCCCGATTTGCGAGGCAGGTTTGCCGTACAGCTGGGAGGACTCGGAGATGGACTCTGTCACAGCCGGTGCCGCGTTGGTCTGGCCAGGGACGTTCGCCATGGTGGATTGTAGCTCGAAGAGGCTGCGTCAGGCTGTTCACATACTAGGGCGGGCGCGATGGGGGGGGAAGGAGGGTCTCTCGCGCCGGATTGACAAAAGACGTGGATAGGTATCAGGACGTGATAGTTCGTATTCGTCTACGAGTTGGGAGGTAGTAAGGCGATGATGTGGTAAGCGACAGGCGAAGAAGTGAGGAGAAGAGAAGAACACCGGACCCGTCGGGACAGGAAGACTAGCTGAGCGAGTGAAGAGGGGGACAAGGGCAAACAAGAGAGGCGAGGAAGAAAAGGGGAACGGGTCGATGTCAGCAGGAGGCGCGACGACACATTGTTTTTGTCACTCGTCGACTGTTCTTTATTTGTTTATTGGCCAAGGGAGTAGACGGCACCCTGGCTTGAGTGCGTTGTTGGCTCTTCCCTGTAATCGCGGGGTTTTCTTTTCTTCGGTACGCGAAAAAGCGAGATAGATAGAGCTAGAGAGAGAGAGAGAGAGAGGAGAGAGAGAAAATGAAGCAGGCTGATCAGCTGTCGTATCTTTCCAAACAAGGAAGAAGGGCACACAGGAGGGTGAGGGACAGAAAGAGGAAGGAGTCAGAAGGGAGCATGTCCTAGAGCCCATGATGGACAGACAGAGACACATTGCCAGGTCAAGGTTCAGGTGCAGGATTGTTTGTGGACGTGGATGGCACGGTGTACCTGCTCAATCCCCGTCCGGCTTCAGCGGGCCCACGGATGGATCGGAGATTGACCCACACATACGGATAGATATATACTTGACTTCTGGGTGACCACTCGCATTGGAAACATGTACCGCGCTATTGTCGACACTGATCACGGCGGTGCGATAAGCCCGGACAGCAGGCACGGATGCGCGCTGCACTGCTGCAGGCCGTCCAACTGACGCTAATGCGAGGGGTCCGCGGGCACCCGTGGCGGGCACCCTCGCCGGCCGCCTGGTCTCGAAGAGGTGATGTAGCCGAGAGTCGAGTTGAACTTGCCGAAAAGACTGCCGCAGCTTGATGCAAATTTGTTGGACGGCGTAAACGACGACGTTTTAGACTGCTACAATGAGACTTCAATGCTAGGCAGATAAGGGGAATATACACGGCGCGAAGAGAGGAGAGTGAAAGAAAAGGACCATGGGATGGGATATGAAGCCCGACACGCCCCCCCCCCCCCCCCCCTCCCCCTCCAAGCCTTATTGGCAAAGGGTCCGATCCATCGACAAGAATGCAAGCAAGGTCCGGGTGAATACCTTATCTGGGGAAGGAGGGGGGGTGGGTGGCTGGGGTAGGAATGGAACATCAATAGTGCAACCTCTTTCGCTGGAAGCGGTGACTTGCTGTCTGATGCATGTCACGGGCTGTCAATCCTTAGTTGATGGTGATGTTGTGAGTACCTATATCCGTATACATCATACTATCTCGTGCCCAAGAGACTAATTAGTGACTGACTGGGAATGACGTGGGGGCTTTTGACGCCGACCAACGCTAATTATCGTACTCACGTGCCCGGCCTTCCGCGGCCTGGTGCCCTCGCCGTCTCGAGCAACCCCTTCCCGGCTGCTAGGTTTGAGGTTCTATATCATGCTGATCCTCTTTTCCGGAAAAGATCTGCATGCGTTGCGAGAGGGGAAGACAGAGAGAGAGAGAGAAAGAGAGGCCAAAATGCCTTTGCCGACTCTATCCTTTGGACGACGAGCAGACAACATCTGGCAATCATGCTCCCGGTCCGACCGCCGCCTCGCATTGTACGAGAAGCGTTGCAAAATAGCGCGAAGAGTAGCGCTAGGTACTCGGACGGGCGGGATAGAGAGTGAGAGGACAATGCCTTTGTCATCCTTCAGACCTCGAACTTATAGACAGATAGGGGAGAATGAATGAATGAATGCTACGCGATTGGGGTCGGGGAGGGAGAGAGGAGAGAGTAATAAAGGCGGAAATCGTCATCTCCACGTGGAACCCGTCAATGTCTGTGTCTGAAAAAGAATGCCATCTGGCGCATTTAGGTCGCCAAACCAATCTCCCATCCTGTTTCCCCAATCATAACATGATCCAATGTCACAGTTTGTTTAGGTCAGTTACCTAACTAAGGTAAGCAAAACGGGAGCGGAGATTCCCTAACTGGCGACGGTCGAGCATCCAGGGCCACCTGTCCCGCCACCACTCGGCCAATGGGCACCTTCCGTGCGCGCTTGATCAGGCAATAATTGGCCAATCAGCCTTGGCCCGCAGCGCCGGCTGCTCCAGGATACCTGGCAGCCTGCGTACCTACCTGGCTGGGCACGTACCTACCCCGGCGCTCCAGATATCGGGCGGGAGGAGGGGCGCACTTGCCCCGGGGACGGCGGTCCTCATTCACAATCTCTCATTGTTGCGGAAAACCTTTGACTCACAACGCATTGTTCTCGGTGAGCCAATCTCAAATTCTTTGCTTTATATCACTATCCCCGTCTCGAGCACGATTGCAACCACATAACGCAATCTCGCCAGCTACACACACACTTACCTATCTACATAGAGGTAAACACACATAAACACCCATCAAGGCCTGTCATGGCCTCTCAGCCTCCTCCGGTCGCGGGGTCCGGCCACACCGCCGCCGCCCTGCCGCTCATCGACATCAAGCCCCTCCTCAAGAAGCTCTGGCCCGTTCCGGAGGCCGGCCTCAACGTCACCCCGGACGAGATCGCCGAGGCCATCTCCCACTTCTTCACCCACCAGGTCTCCGACGCCCAGGCCGCCTCCCTCCTCATCGCCCTGCACTTCACCAATCTCGACCGCCGCGCCGACGTCATGGCCCGCTCCGCCTACGTCATGCGCCGCGCCGCCGCCGCCGTCGACCTTGACGACCTCGCCGCCGTCATCCGCCGCAAGGGCCTCGCCGCAGGCGCCTACGCCGGCGGCCTCTGCGACATCGTCGGCACCGGCGGCGACGCCCACAACACCTTCAACATCAGCACCACCGCCAGCATCCTCGCCTCCGCCCTGCTCCTCGTCGCCAAGCACGGCAACCGCGCCAGCACCTCAAAGTCCGGCTCCGCCGACCTCGTCAACAACATGCGGCCCCGCCCCCCCGTCCTCACCGCCGTCTCCCCCGCCACCGTCTCCGCCGTCTACTCGGCCACCAACTACGCCTTCCTCTTCGCCCCCGTCTTCCACCCGGGCATGCGCTACGTCGCCCCCATCCGCAAGGAGCTGCCCTGGCGCACAATCTTCAACCTCCTCGGCCCCCTCGCCAACCCCGTCGAGGACATCCTCGAGGCCCGCGTCATCGGCGTCGCCCGCAAGGAGCTCGGCCCCGTCTTCCTCGAGGCCCTCCGCATCGGCGGGTCCCGGAAGGCCATGATTGTCTGCGGCGAGGAGGAGCTGGACGAGGTCAGCTGCGCGGGGCCCACCCTGGTCTGGAGGCTGACCGAGACGCCCGACGGCAGCATCGCGACGGACCACTTCCGCGTGCAGCCCAGCGACTTTGGCCTGGGGACCCACCCCCTCGACACCGTCTCGCCGGGCAAGGAGCCCGCCGAGAACGCCGAGATCCTGCGGGGTATACTCGAGGGCGAGATGGCCGACGACGACCCCATCCTTGAGTTCGTGCTCATGAACGCCGCGACCCTGTTCGTGGCCTCGGGCATCTGCGAGGCCGAGTCTAGCAGCATGGGCCCCGGCGACGACGGCCAGGTCATCACCGAGAGGGGACCTGGCGGAGGACGATGGAAGGAGGGAGTGCGGAGAGCGCGCTGGGCCATCAAGAGCGGCGAGGCTTGGAGGCAGTGGAGCGCATTCGTCGACGTCACGAACGGATTCAACGAGTAAAGGATTGTGTGATTAGAAAAGACCCATTTTGTGAGGTTATACGATATATATAGAAAATAGAGGGGGGGATGAAGGGTTGGATGGGCGGTTCACCGGTATTGAGATGAATTGGAACGGACATGACGGCCATTGACATGGTTGCAACACTAGAAAAATTAGGCGCCTCGACATGCGCGATAGCTCCGACGAATCTGGAGTCCCAAAAGTTTTTGTAGCACTCTTCTATCATAACTTTTTGATGCCTATATCCTCATCCGGGGACAGATGCAGTAGCACATATCCCACGCCCGACCTTTTCCCTCCCCCCCAGTCTTGGCTTCCCTTCCTCGACCAGGAAAACACCTGCCCATATCCATTTGGGTTTGCTCAAATGTTAGGGTATTCGAGGGCTGCAAAATGTCGCAAAATATCGCAAAACTAAGCTCGGCTTAGCTCAGGCCAGCATGAGCCGGTTCGTGATCCTCCGGAAAGGTGACAAAAGACGCTGTCCTTCACTCCTAGGCAAAGACGGTTACCTCGGGCCATCGCTCATGCGCCGCCTTCTTGAGGGTTTCGGCTTCGCTGCTTCTCCACGCCTTAAGAATGTCGTAGACTTCCGCGGCGAGCTCGAAGGTGGCCTCGGGCGCCTTGACAACATTGGCGAGGTCGGCCTCGGTCTTGGGTCGGTCCTCCCCAAGAACTCTCCGGGTCTTAAGCGCGGCGACAATGTACGGGGGCTTGGACTTGTTGTTCGCTAAGAACTCCTCGTTGTATTTCTTCAGGTCCCCAGCAGGGGGCGTAAACTCGGACTTGATGAGTTCTTGCACCTTCGCAGGCAGGCTCTCGAGGGCGGGTCGGACAACGTGAGCGAACTCAACGATCCGCTCGTGGACCCTGGGGTGAGCCTCGTCCAATTCACGGGCAGCGTTGAGGCAACGTAGCGCGAGAACGTACTTCTCTGAAATTGTGTTAGCACTGTTTGTAATGATGGAGGGTTGTGGAAAGGCTTACTCCTGCGCAAGTAAACGTCGAAGCCGGCAAACTGGGCCTGAATGTTTTTGGGGCTGAATTGCAACAAAGGAGTGACGAAACGCATGGCGGCACCAAGGGGCTCGGCGTCCAGGAGCTTGAGGCCCAGAGGATCCTCGTCCTTCTTCTTCGGTTCTTCGCTAGGCTTGCCCTTGTTGGGGTCCTGTTTGGATGCGCGCTCGGCGGCTTCGCGCTCCAAACGCTGCTGCTCCTTCTTGGCCTTCTTGGCGGCCTTCTTCCTCTCAGAGGCGTCGTCGCCGTTGGCATCGCCGTTGACGCCGTTCGCTGACGGACGATCGGCGCGCTTGAGGTAAATGGCCACGGCGTCCAACGCAGCTCTCGAGTAGAAGGGGTGGTCGCGAAGGTGATCCTCCCATCGGACCATGTCGACATAGGCTCGGATTTGGCCCTTTCTCAGAGAGAAGCTGTGGAAGTCAAACTGGTCTTCTTGCCAAACATCGAAAATGTTGTGGACAGTGTGGAATCGCTTGAGCGCCAGGGCGTCGTCGCCCTGTCTGGCACACGCCTCACCCTCCTCTGTCAGATACCAGACACACTGCATGTCCAGGAGATCGGCAAGCGGCCCGCCGACGGTGTCTGCTCTGGTGAACAGGCCGACGGTCTTCAGTGCCTTGTCGTTTTCGTTGTTGCGCAGCTGGTATTTGGCGGCCTTGGTGTTGATGTAGCGGTCCCGGGTATCCAGGGTACGGGCCTTGTCCATGGTCTCGGAAGCCTTTTGGAGGTTGCCCTGGTGCTTCCATATCCTGGCCTTGGTCATGGTGAAGTCGACGCTGTCGGGGACCTTCTCGATAGCCTTGTCTACGTACTCGTGAGCCTTGGCCAGATCGCGACTCAGGTGGTAGTTGTAGTGTTGAGCGAGGAAGTAGAGGGCCGCGGCCTCGCCCTTTGAGCGGTCGCCATTGGTCGATTCCGAGCTGGAATCCTGGGACTCTAGGTACTCCTGAGCCAAAGCCTCTAGGGCCTCCTTCTTTGAGGAATCGGAGTAGAGGTGCTTCAGGTTGGCGAACGTTGAAGGAACGCCCTTGTTGAACATGAGCGTCAGGTACTCCCGGGCCGCAGTGCGGAAAGCATCGCCTGGAGACGTTAGTAACACAGAAATCAAGCCACGAGGGGCAGACCTACCGGACAAGAAGCTCAGGGGCAACCGGCGAGGCGCATCTGAGCGGGGAAACTTCTTTGCGTATGTTTCGTAGACTGCTTTTCTGGCATCCAGATCACTGTCGGCAAAGCCATGGGCACTCTCCAAGCCCTTAAAGTAGGCAGGGCGGTCCGGGTTGCGCTCAACAAGAGCCTCCCATGCGGCAACGGCCTCCTCCTTCTTGGCCAACTTGACCAAGTACTTGGCGCGCAGCTCCAAGTATTCAAGCCTGTCGAGGCTGTGCTTTGCAGCAGTCTCGAGGTGCTCGAGGGCTCGCTGGTAGTCACCCTGCTCTGCAATGATGGTGTTCTTGTACATGACGGCCTCGGAGTTCTCGTAGTCTCCCCGGGAAGGCGTGGACTTGAGCGTGCCCTCGTAAGTGGTCAGGACGTTCTCGGCCGCGGACAAGTCACCGGCGAGGTGATGGGCGATGGCCAGCGCAGTCCAGCTCTGGCGCAGCTGGGGGCGCGCCTGCAGCATGGCTGTGCGACTCTGGATGTACCCGGCATAATCGCGCATCTGCACCTGAAGGATGGCCAGGTCCCGCTGGATCTGAGTCGACTCTGGCTCGAGCTTCAACGCAAACTTGTAGGCCTTGATGGCCTCCTCGAAGTTCTTGTTGGCGCGGTACAGCAGGCCGTAGACGTGCCAGCAGATGTGCGACTTCATATCCACCGTCAGGGCCTCCTTGCCCAGCGCAAAGGCCTCCTCGGTCTTGCCCTGCGCGTTCATGATGAGGGCCTTCATGGCCATGGTGTCGCCATGCTTGGGGTTCTTCTTGAGGATCAGGTCGGCGGACTTGAGACCGCGCTTGTACTGCTTGTCCTCATAGGCACGGATGACGGCTCGAAAGAGGGAAGCCTCTTTCGAATTGAGAGGTTGCGGCATCGGATCGGTATTTGGCCGGAGTTGGAGCTACCGGCACTAGTATGAAAAGAGGTACGGCTCGTCGAGGAGGAGCAGAAAGAAACGAGCCTGCGGCGATTTGGGTGACGCCAGAGATGCGAACTGTCTTTCTGGATGCTGAATCGCAGGACTTTTGCCTGGAGGGGCCGTCGAGGAGGGGTAACTGCAGTCGTCTGACCGGAACGGCTCTTCGAAGAGAAAAGAGGGTGGGATCGACGAGCGGGATGCAAAGAGCAGAGGCCGGTTGTGTCGGGGACCGAGTCTCGTGTCTTTTCGAGGAGAGAGAGAGAGAGAGTGGTGGAGGATGTTGGTGAAGGTGGAAGATGGTTGAGACGTGAGTCCACAATCGGAGCTGAGTGTTCACAACCAGAACGGAATTGAAGTTGGAGAAACTTGGTGCTTTCAGCCACACAGATGTTCCAAGGCTGCGGCGGGCTGGCTGGCTTCAGTGGCCGCCCATTTGCCGAGCCCAGCCAGAGTATCACCTGAGAGTACCGTCCAGCGGCACCGCGGGGGCTGATGGTGGGGCAAAGCCACTGAAATGGCCGCTTTCCACTGCAGGCGCGCGCGCGCACGTTCCACCCACTCTCGACAATGAGCAGTCGTTCGTTTGGTGGGGGACGATTTTTTGACTGCTGGAAATCGTATCGTCATGGATACTGACTGCAGCATTTGGACCAGAGACGCAACGATCGCTAACCCAAGGTACGAGAGAGAACCTATTTACTTTTTGCTCGTTGTTCTTCAGGGTTCAAATGAAGAGCCCGGTGTCCCTGCCCAGAACTCGATTGAGGCTTGCTTTTCTTTGCTGTGAAACGATCAGTCGTGCCATGGGGTAGCTATGGCCGAAGCACTTTCACCATTCTCTTCAGTCTATCATTACTTATCCAGCCGTGTGTTACAATGTTGTTACAAAATGCACAGTCATCACATGCTGCCCTGCAGCTGCGCCTGGTACATCAGGCTGAACTTCATCGCTCGTCTCCCTCCCGGCCAGTCCTCCGTCGCCAACTCTCCAGGGCTTGTTCCCACGTATCCGCAGACTCACCGCACCTTTGCTTAACCATGTCCCAGGTCCGTGTCCTCACGATGTTCTCGACGCCCTTCTCTTGCCGTATGAGCATCGCGAGCTGCTCCGTCCGGGGTTCCCGCGGGAAGAACCTAGCCGAGTAGGGGTCCAGGCGCTCGTCAACAACCCGCTCCTTGTCCTTGGCGTCCTCAATCTGTCGCAGCAGAGCTTCGGGGTCATCGGGGTCAGGGCTCGTTGCAACAACTCCGCAATAGTGAAGGACCTCTGCGCGGGCGTGCCATGTCGGAAACAGCGCTTTATCCTTGAAGTTCTGGCACGCCTGGGGGTCTATCTGTCGCGGGAATGTGCGCGACGTCCGTTGGGCCGTGGAGGTGGGGTCAAAACCGGCGCGGGCGGGTGTTGCTAGAGCGTTGAGGTTCTGGGTTATCGAGTCGTCGATGCTGGCTCGGGATAGTCTAAGAAAGGCTGATGGGACATATCAGAGAGATGCCATTTTTTTAGGGAGGTAATCGGGAATAGTTCTGGATTAACCAACCTCTCAAAGACCCTGTTGAGAAACAGAACTGTGGCGTGAGGTGCGGTTGAGATGGCGGTTGGGCCATGGTATCCTCGGGGAGAGGGTTCGAGGGTTTTGCGCCGGCCGCCACGGGTGACGACTCTTTCTTCCAAAGTATGCCCGCCAGGTTGACAGATGCTGTTCAAATATTGGGCTATGGTACCGAATGATGCAGAAACGAAATGGTAAAAGATTGAGCGTTGAGGTCTGCGCAAAATGTTACTAGGAGGTGATGGCCACTGCAAGTTGGATTACGTCGTCAACGGCAAGCTGTAGAAGAGCTCGGAGCATGAAATGCCTGGGCGCTACGTACGATGTACTTGCCTAGATAGGTACTTACCTAGGTAGTGGGTAGATAGGTACCTACTCAGGTACCAAGCTAGGCAGGTACCCTTGGCAGACTGATATGAGCTCTGATTGGTGTGAACAGTCCAACCAATCACATGTCAAAATGAGCTCCTATGATGGACATCTTTCGGATTATCATAGGACCGCTACACGAGTCAGTGATCCATCCGTGTTGCCTCGCTGGTCTGTGCGGCGTGCCTGCCGAATGTGGCCTTATGCACCGTTGGTCCCTGTTCCAGAGTGGGTTTCCAGGGATTACCAGAGTCACTCAATTTCTCTTTTCTTTTCTTATCTCTTCTCTCCCACGTGTTTTTCTGCTTTGACCGAACCTTCGGTCTTTGAGCAATACTTTTAGTGGCCTGACAGGCTGACATGCTTTTCCATAGCTCCGGGAGCCACAACCAAATGCAGTTTATTCGATCCGAACCTCGTCATTGTCCCCCACCTCCCATCATCCTGCCAATTCAACCCTTACCCCCTGGACACACAGGCATCAACATCCATCACTTGACTATTCTAGGATCTGTTCCCAGGTTGCATGCCTACCCTCTTTCAGTCTGGCCTATTCCCATATCCCCACCATAATTATGGAGATGGGGTTTCGTTTCACCCCGGTGAGCCAACCATCATCTCCTGTTCATCTCAATACGCAGGCTTGATGAATCGGCACAGACACGATGTTGGCTTTTCTACCCGAGGTTATCCTTCTTGTTTCTTTTTGTTCTTCGACCGAGAACCGGGGGATCGCTTTCCGTACAAAAGATATCAGAATCTCTCGCCTTATCCCCCACACTGTCGCCTACATAACTTGGTGGCATACCCGCATTGCTGGGCCTAGCAGTGCTTCATCTCGCCAAGCTGCGCCTTCAATATCCCCCCTGCCTAGCATCATCGCCCCAGCTACCGTATTGGGACCGCGCCGTTTTGTTCTGGACTACCTATGGGAGGAGCCCTACCTGTTCGTCAGGTTCGCCCCCCCCCCCCCCCCCCCCCCCCCACGTCTCACGCGTCAACGTTACCCATATTTTCCCTCTCACATAACCTAAAAGACGACGGCTTCCTCTCCAACTTTGTTGGACCCATCTCTGAACTCGACGCCATCTTGCACTAATGCCTTCGCCTTTTGACCAGTCCGGCCATGGACTCCCCGGGACGTCTCCCCGGCGTAGGCCTGGCCGATTTGATACGCGCTTCGGAGCTCCTTGCTGACCGGTTCGATCTTGTGGCCAAGAGCCTCAACACGGCACCAGTCACCTTGACTGCTGTCGCCAAAGAATGCCGTGCCGTCACCGATGCTCTGCGCCGTTTCAAGTACCTCCGCGAAACCATCCCGGAAACACTGGTTTTCGATCCTGTTCTCCTCGACGAGTCCTGCCATGACGCCTTGAACTCCATTTTCAACGACTTGTCGTCACTCGATATCTACAGCACACGAATCCGCCCTGCCACGAGTGACAGTAATGTCGACATGTCCTCGGGTCAGATCACCATCATCTGGAACGAATCGTATTTAAAGCAAATGATTCGTCAAACCAAAATCAGCCGCCAATCTCTCGCCTTTCTCCTTAATTGTGTTCCAAGGTCAGTCAGTCACAGCCTGCTTGACCAATCTGTACTTACACCACAAACTCAGCGAACATGTTACATCCAAAAACCTCTCTACATTCATGCATTCTTCACGCTCAGTGCCATGGCATTGTGCCATGAGCCCAGCAGTGCTTAACAAAGGCAGTCGCTTACGGCTGTCAACCACTAGGGCCCGCCCGCGACCTGATATCTACCCCATCAGCGACCTGTCCGGGATTCACTCGGCCTTGAAGAGACTCAAGCCGCCTCCGGGCACAATCTACCGGCAAAGTCCGCGAACGACCAAGGATCTTCACGACGCCATCGACCACGAAGACGAGGCTGCTGTGGTGAAACTGTTGCTTCAGAGAATCGACCCAAATGTACCTCGCTTTGGCTCAAAGCTTTCGCCTTTGCGCCGCGCTCTCGGCCGCCAGACCCCATCCCTCGTGACGTTTCTGGTTATGGCCGGCGCAGATCTCGAGGACCGCGATGATCAAGGCGAAACGATTCTAATCACGGCCGTCAAGTACGCGTACTCCGATAAGATCATTGCACTGTTGTGCGACCTTGGCGCAAATGTCAACGCTGTTGACAACCTGGGATGCTCCGCTTTTCACCATGCCGCCATGTCAGCTAACGAAGACGATACTCTCGCTGTGCTTATACATGCTGGAGCGGACGTCGATCACAGGGATTTCGCAAGCCGGACGCCTTTAATAGCAGCCGTCCAGAATTACCGTTTCAAAAACATTGAGAAGCTGCTTGAATACGGCGCTGACCTAGAGACTCGTCTGCAAAATGGCCAGACGGCGCTCCATGTCGCCATATCAATGAAAAGCAGGCCCATGACGGAGTTTCTCTCAGATCAGGGTGCCTACCTCGACCGACCGGTCAATGGGCATACCGCCTTGACATACGCAATAGCCACGGAGTGTTCCGATATTGCCGAGGTGCTGATCGAGGCGGGTGCCGATGTCAACTTACCTGGTTCACAAGGTAACTTTCCGCTACAAGCCGCAGCCGCAGTTGGAGACCAGCGCACCACAAAGCTTCTACTTTCCCGAGGAGCCAAATACGAGGCCATTGGAACTGATGGGTTTCTACCCGTTCACATAGCAGCCCATGAAAATCAAGTCGAGGTGCTGCGCCTCCTACTCAAGGCCGGATCCGCGATCGACCCCATCACCGAACGCGGCGAGACCCCCCTCACAATTGCGACATACTTTGGATGCTTCGAGGCCGCTCAATCTCTGATCGAAGCCGGCGCGGACGTCGACTACGCCACACTTGGGGCCGACAATATCATCTGCCAGGCACTTAAAGCCGGCCACACACGCATCGCCGTAGCTCTAGTCCAAGGAGGTGCGGACATCACTTACACGTTACTACGAAACGCCAGCATGACGCCGCTGCATCTTGCAGCCCACTATGGGCAAGACGACGTCCTTGCCGCCATGATTAACGCAGGGGCTGACCTAGAGACCCGAACCTGGCCTGGCTTCACGCCGCTCTTTCCCGCCGTCCGGGCTGGCCATCTTTCTACTGTGCGTCTGCTCCTAGCAGCCGGCGCTTTTCCGAGAGTGCGGTCGATGTCTGGCGCGAATCTGCTATTTGTCGGCATTGCCGAGCCCGCCATGATGAAGCTTCTCATAGAGATCGGGCTCGATATCCACGAGCGCGACTACCACGGCGCAACGCCACTCCATTACGCAGCTCTACATGGCCACACTGCAACAGTGAAGCTCCTACTGCAGCGGGGCGCGACATTGGTCCATGCGAGTGCAGTCTATGAGACGCTCCATGACTACAAGCAGAAAGGCCCTTATCGCCAGGGTACTCCCGCCGGCCTTGCACGGCAAACCGGTCATATCAAGATCGCTCGACTAATCGAGGGCTGGAAATACAAGCCCTGAGGGGCAGTTCGTACAATCTGCCCATAGTCTCTATCTCTTTTAAACCCCACTTTATACCTATACTTTCTTTCCTGTCATATGTTTACGGAGCTATCACGGCATCATGAGATACCCGAAGTAAATAGTCAAGCGTTTACAGACGCGCGTATCAACCACCATCGGCCTATACAGGCTTTTTCTTTTATCCAAATAAACTACATGAACGACCTCAGGTAACCGTCATCAGGGTGATGACTCTATTTGAGTATATGGGGCAATCGGTATCTGGTGCAAAATGCTGCCACTGCTTCAAATGTTTTCCCGCGCTATTCCTCGAATTCAAAACTAAATTACGGAGTATCTACCCTGGCCAATGGCCCTCCAGCCCGCTCACCTCGAACACCCACAAGCTCAGATAAATAACGATCCCCGTCCAACTCCGTAGCCCATGTAGCCGACCCGGATTCCGTTCCGTTTTCAGACACCAATTGCAGTTATCGAAGAGCGAGGAAACACATTGCCCCTGATGCTGGTAGGTGCTAAATCGTCCTCGTCTACACGGGCGGCAGCAGATATATCCAGAGTGCATATCAGTTGCCTGTATTCGTATCAAGAATTGTCATCCGTTAAAAATGAGGGAAGAAGTCAGACCACTCTGGGGTTTCGTACAATGCAGAAGGAGCTTCTTTCAGGCTGAGGAAAGCCTCGACAACCAAGAAGACTCTCGCTACCACAAACACAACAATGATCGAAACAAGAACCAACCGTTTCACCTTCCTCATCCATGGCTTCTGGTAACGCGCGCTGGTCAGTCGTGCCCCTGGTGCCGCTCCAGAAACGAACACGTCGAACCACGGCCAGGCCTGCCGCGCGAGGAAAAAGATCCATAGAGCAACTCCGGAGCACGCAATGACCAGAGACGCGACGAGCCACATCCTCCGTTCTATCTGCGTTGGGAAGTGATCGACCCAGCCTATGAGATGAAGCCCGCCGTACGCTGCCGCAGTGAGGGCGAGGACCGAGCGCAGCACGTCGCGGTGAATGTTGACCTGGCCAAGACCGAGGTTGGAGATGGACGGGAAGTTAACAATGTGAGAAACGATGTATTCCGTCTCTCCAAGGAAGACGCCAACGGTGGGGACGAAGGTAAAGTAGTATGGTGTGTATGTCGGGCGGGCAGCACACATTGCCCAGAGGCCGTCTGCGGCCTTTGCTGCCTCCGCCAGGCGGATCGGGTTAACGGGTTTGTGTTTGTGAGACTTCTGATACTGCTGAACGTCGGCGAAGATCCTCCGGCAGTAGAGATTACTATGGCGCAAACTAAGATTGATGTACGGCGGCACGAAGTACGTCTGTAAACACTCGGGTGAAACTGTAGGTTTGGACTGATCAATATGATACATGTATGCGCTTCGTGGCACCCTTTGCGTGTGTTTTTCGACAGTTAGGGGTGATAGGTGCGGTCGAATATCGCTTATATCAAACCCAAGAAATCCGGAAGGCTCTCTGATGCCGGGTGACCCGATGGACAAATGCGTCGTGATGAGGATCTTGGCAGCGCGCTGGTCTTGACTCCCCTCGCCTGTAAATTCTTGTCCTGGCATATACTGGAAGCACCGAATGTCTGTTACACCATTTATAGCGTCTATGGATGAGCAGACTGTCATCAACGACAGAAGGTTATTGGTGCCCCCCTCCAGTACCGTTGGATCCATAACATCAAATGGTTTGCTCCACCAAAGCAGGTAGAGAAGCACGGCGCATGCGACGTGCCCACATGTGTTGATCTCCAATAGCGACACAGGGAGCTTCCTTATGAGACGTCCGATGACTTGGGTGACCATCCATCCGGCCTGGATGCAGACGAGAGACTTGGCCATCCAGTCTGCTTTACTCTTGTCCTGGATCTGCGATTCATGGATGCCAGGCAGCTTCCCCATAAACGATAGAAGCCTTAGGCCCTCCGGTGTGACGGTAACCCTCCTGAACGCGTCATCTTCGTTGTCGACAGACGGCAAGTCGACAACAAAGCCGCCCATGACGGCGTAAAAGCACTGCGTCATATCCCACGTGTGCCTTGATGGCATCTGACCATCTCTTCCCTCTGTTCTGTTTGTTGCTACTCCTGCACTGTGGCGATAAGCAGTGTCTTTTTCAATCTCTCTTTTCAGCCATCGCGCAACGATGTATTGCGCTGCCGCCGTCGCCACGACAAGCTCAGGGGCGAAGATGCCATAGAGTACCCACTTCCCCCTTTCTATTGCCCTGCTCCTCAGGGTGGAGCGGATGGCGGGGACGTTGAGATGGAGGGCCGTCCAGACGCATATTGTCAAGGTGAGTACGCAAGAGCAGATGAGGCCAAAGGTACCTCGCCCGTTGGGTTCCGAAGCCCAACCGGTTGTTGAGGGATAGGCGTTGGCGGATCCTAGTATCGGGAGGAGAAAGAAAGATCTCAAGCTGCAAATCATTGATATGGCCGTTTGTATTTTTTCATATTCATATGACCCGCGAATTAGTATCTGAGTAATGTATAGTAGCCCAGTTCAAGAGAAAACCTGTGTTGAGTCTGGGTGAGGAGTTGCGGTTAAATACTTTGAGTGGTACCAACTCGTATAGGGTGCGCCACGGTGCGGGAAGACATAGGAACTGGTCATAAGCGCTGCGGCTGGTTGAGAAACATGCATGGGGCTATAAGCTAGAGCAGAGTTTCGCCACCACCAACCAGGGTGAGGAACCAATGACGATTGATATCGTTACACCTTTACAAGAGAATCATGGTATTCGGGTTGGGAAATGGAAATATGCCTTCAGAGGCTTTCTCATGCAAAACGTCCAGACTGTGGCTGCCGCCTAGGTACTAGTGTATCGTTCCTAGGGCACGAGTCTTGCATATCACTTCTCGATGGTCAAGCCTGCAAGTCTAGGCTAGGCGATCGTGTTCAATAACAGAGGCCATTTGCTTTGGTAATTTACCAACTATGAATGTGTAGTGATGGTGTTGACCTACACAATTGGAAAATTGTCGGGGACAAAATAAAGTTGCACACGACAATATCCCGACTGACAGATAATGGAAGTGGGCATGAGACTGGGCTAACTCTTGCTCCTGGAAGCAACGTTGCAACACACCTCACACAAAGTTTATCTGTTTGATCCTCTTCGGACCAGACATGACGTCGCGATCCATCGTTTCCCATTCCATCATGCCATCGACAAATGCCTCGCCGATCAAAAGCCATAATGGTGTGTCTTGTCCCGACTCATCCTTGAGTCGTCTGGTGATGACGGGTCTCCCATGTCCAATCAACACCATGACAGCATCTCCTGGTTGAGCAAGAGCAGGCGCCAGCCCAAGGAGCCCCGAGTTCGTAACAATAAGACGACGGTTTCTCGTGCGTGTTTCCATGGCTTGCCGCGCGGCGCACGTGGTCAGACTTTTCTCAGCGTCCCAGTCTTCTCGGGGGAAAGGTTCGAAGTACGAAGACAAGGGCCGATGTCCGATCAAAAGATCAGCACTCGAATAAATGAAATGCCAGTTCCTGTAAAAAGGCGATTCTGTAGATGGCTCGTCTTCTGGTATTATTTCGGTCATGTCAGCTGATATGCTTTCGAAACTGCAGTCATCAAACCATTTGAGAGTGCATTCATACCTGGAAAGGCATGATAAAGGCAATCAAAAGATTGCTTTATTCCCTGAACATCGGTACCACAAGTCAAAACCCAAGACACCCGAGGCCCTTCTATCAATCTCTTTGCCACTCGGCTACGAGGCGATTCTGTGTCCACAAAGTCATTTGTAGCCTCCGGGCCGAACTCTGAGCTGGATGTGTACTTCCCCGTTGGCTGGACGACCCCCGCCCGAAATTCCGGGGCATAACGACTTCCTATTTCCATGTCTGGCTTGGATAACGCTCCAACTCCGTCGACAATCTCTGCAATGAAACCGTAGCATGCAAGAACCGTTTCGTTCCTTATCTTTGGCTTCACATTGAGGCCATCAAACACGAACGCTTGCTTGTTGCCGCTGGCATGCCAGTTTCCTTCAATCGCCCCGATTCGTTGCTCAGGGGTCCTGGCAAGATATGGAACCCATGATGGCAGGCGTCTTCGATCCAACAGTCTTCCCTGAGCATCCCGCACAGGCATTCCACATCCATCTATCAGCGAGAACAGTTCGAGACTCTCGCCCTTTGTGACACAAGCCACTGCAAACTCAGTCAGAACGGTGGTGATGTGTTTGGTATAGTCCACTGTGAGCCCAAGATCCGGAAGTCCGGGAATGCTGAGCAGGCCATAGACAGAATCATGTAGATGATAGCATTGAGCTCCCGACGCCAGAAGTAGGGCTCTTAGAAAGGCGGACCCATGAAGAATGCCGTCATTCTCTCCAAAGTTGGAGTAGATAGGCAGCCAGCTGGTGTCTACCGGAGGAAGACGTTTTCTATGACCGTGTATCTCCAACTGCGCTATTTGAGCGACATGAAGTATTGATAAGTCATTCCTGACTGGCTCTTGGGTGAACTGATAAACTGTCTTAGGCAGCTTCTCCTTCAATACTTGTGAAAATGCCGTGTAGACAAGTGCTCCATCACGAATGTACCGCCATTGCGTGACGCGGGAGCCGCATACAATAGGCATCCCTGCTCGGCCCATGCAGAGCTCCTGTATAATCCATAGCCGACGCCAGTAAGGCCGGTCGAAGAATTCGTACAACCGAAAGTCATCTTCGTACGATTCCAAATCAAGTTGAGAATACATCGTTTTGAGCCTAAGGAAGCTAGTTCGCAGACGGATTTGTGCCATATGCCTCCAAGCTGTCGCCGTGAAGGGATCACTTCTATCGAATGTTTCGACGTACTCGGTACGGTACAAGGAGCTTAGCATTTGGAGCGTGTCGATAACTCCAGAACTCCCTCCGGTTTCAAGGCCGAGCCATACAATCACGTTAGCCGCAAGCTTATAGATCGAACTCATCAGAGGAATCTGGCTAGCCTTTTCGGCTGCATCGGACTGATTGATGCATAAGGCGTCTACCCAAATCTTCCCACCTCGCTTGAAGTAATCCATTGTCCTGAAACGGCGGAGGCCTGCTGCTAGGTTCACCCTGACATCAACCTCCATGCCGTTAAGGTAAATCGAGGCCGTGGGTTGTTCTGGGCCCCAAGAATATGACATGGCCACATATGACTCGGGATCGATCGGTTGTTTTCGATTCCTCGGCCTTGGTGGATGAAAGAAAGGGTTGAGATGTTTGGTGTCTAGCTTACCCTCCCAGGTGACCGAATCGTCAAGCAATATGTTTCGCCGAACTTTGTCATTCAACTCCGAGTTCTGAACAGTAGTCTGCAAGTCCTCGAATGATAGCATGGTAGCTAATTCATTGAGCGGAAGAATGATTTCGTGTTCAGGCTTTGAGTCTTCCTTGTCGCCAAATTGGGGCATCAATCCCTCGTTTGTTCCCTCGATTTTAGCGACATCTCGTCTGAACGAGCCACCGAAAGGCTCGTGGGACGTATTTGTCACCTCGTCATCAAAATCCACGTAGTTAGCTGGAAGCAGACTCGGATCATAGTCCTTGGGTTCTGCTGGGAGGGTTGCAGTCTCAATCGTACAGTGTATGGGTGCAGATTCTTGTTGGAATGGTGCCAAAGGATGTATGGTAATGAGTCGGATCTTTCGTTCAGATATCTCCAGGTTTTTGTAATTCATTGTCTTTTACGTGAAAATGGTCATTGGCAGTGCTGCCGTTGCTGGTCTGTAATAGCTTCTACCAACGTTGAATCGACTTGGCCTGGCTCAACACAGTGAGCAATGAGAAAGGTGCCCGGGCTGTGGCCAGGGTATATAAACATGTCTCTATCTCTGCTGCGGCTGACTTGCATGCGACTATTGACCAGGGGGCAGCTGGGCTAGCCAGATCTAGACAGAGATTCGCTGGAGTGAAGCATGGAATTATCTATCATGGACAGTGCATTTGTCCATTTCAGTCCCGCCTCCCAAAACCAAGGAGTCACGCGCTCTTCTACTGTCCAGAAAACCCTTTCTTTGAAGGTGGAAGGCTTAGGTGCACGGCATGCAAAGCTAAGTTGGTTCAATTCTCAGGTTGGCTAATTAAGCTGGGCATGTTACGGATTACGTTCATAGATACCTTCTCCAAGTTTATTTAACAACAGAAACAAGCCTCCCGTTCGAAAACTAAGATTGGGCAAAAGAGTCGTAATATGAACTGGGGGAGTTGACGATTGGCAATGGGTAGAAATGGCGGATCTGCGCCTGCCCGCAACCCACTCGTGCCGCAGTCAACGGCTTAAGCCGAAAATGGCCTCGCATCCACCACCCCCTCCGGCTGTGTGTTCTAGTGGATTATGATTTCTCGTTCACAAGTATGTGCACTTGATCCCGAGAAGGTCGCAGGTTCGAGCCCTGCCACGGTCATGGTCAAATATTTTTGCTATCCTACATCGTAATACTTGTTACAGTTATCCCCGGAGCTTTGCTTGGTGCTCTTACTAGCAAGTAGTCTTAAATTCAATGTGTTGTATTAAGCTGTGCGTGTTCTTGCTTGTTTGAAATACTTTTCTATTGATTTATTCTACTTATAGCTTAGTAGAGCACATAGGTACTTTGGCATTGAGGAGTCTATATGTGTATTCCACAACGAGCTTGATCATATCTATGGTTGGCTTCTCTCCCTTCAATCTTTCTACTTCATAGTTACAAATTTCGCATTGTTAATTTGCGATGTGCAACCGGGGTCAGATGCCGGGCTCCAAGGAAACCATCAGCTGCCGAGCCCTCTTTGCAGCTTGCACCAAGTCGAAGTCTGCCTTTAGGCCCTCCTCAATCTCTTGAAGCTTACCGGCCCATATCTTCCACTTCCTCAGTCCCAGTTGTCGCTTCTCAGAGCCATCGGGATGTCTGCCAATCATATTGTCATGCAACTTCTCGCCCGCCAGAAGCAGATACTCTACTGCTACAAGTTGAAGACAGTCTCCTCTTGGACCTTCGTCGTGGTTTTCCTCAAGCCCTTTCGGAATGTCAACTCTAGGGTACTTGGACCAGTTTTCGAAACAGTCGTTCCGACCAGACTGGATGCATCGAGCAAGAAACGCTGATAGGTTTATCCATTCCTTATATGATTCCGCAACATCCGGATCGTCGGGGCTGGACATATCGCTTGCTATGATGCGATTGAGTAACAGTCTATCAATAACGCTAGGGTATTTCTCCATGACTCACGATAACTGCCGCTCCAGTTGTCTTCCATGACAGAACCAAAAACAGGTTCCTTTGCATACACCAAACATTTTTCCTATAACAGTTTGTCAGCAAACACTTTTTTCCGGCTAGAACACAGGTAGAGCATAACTTACGTTCCAGATTGTGACTTCCCTTGTCGGCAGCTTCACAAGTTCGACCAGGAAGTGCACCAAGAGTTGCTGTAGATCATGATCATAGGGCACAACACGAGCCAGGTCAAACACCAGTTCATATAACGTGTTAAGGAAGCCCGCAGTGCCCTTGTCCGCTTGAAATTTTGAAAAGGGATCGGAGGGTAAATAACTGTTGTGGTAATATTCGTCAACTTGTTGCGCGGCCTCTGTGGCGGCTGAAGCATTTGGCGGTGTAAAGAGTCGTCGGGATATTTGGCAAAGACCATTCTCAACATCGTCAGGCGTTTAATGGGACATTCCCTATCCAGAAATTGGATCCAAGGAGCCTTAGGATCATTTGGGTAAGGGGGATGGTTGACGGTGACCTCCATTGTTGATAGCGCAAGTTGTAGCCTGGTGGTTTTGCTTTCTGAATGATAAAACGCCTGATGTTTGTTGGTCATATAGCCGCGAGATAAGCAAGGAGGGACCCAAGCCAAGATGGTGATCTAGGGCAGACTGGTCAACGGATGGCGATGCTGGTTTCTGTTAAGTGACTATGCAGGAAATAGACGCCGGCGGCCAGTCTTGGCACCTGCTGGCCCTAAATTATGGCACTGGGCCACAGTTGCTGTTGGCTCTAGCATGCAACATCTTTGTTCCCACATCTCAGCGCCTTTCTCTTGAATGTACACCACCGCTGTGTTTACCCGGCCATCAAGATGGTCCAGTCCTGTACAGCTTAAATGTATCCATCTGTTGGTCCGGCTGCGTCTTCTATATTTAGGTCTGAAAACTGAGACATCAAGGACTAACGAAAATATGGGCTACCAAAGGGCTACAAGACAGGGCTTTGTTGCTGTTGGAATGCCACAGAATGTATTATTCTCAGGCGTAACGCCGGTCAGTTATTGACCTACGTCGGCAAAGATAGTAAACCACGCGCCTGGAATAACTCGTCCCAGGATTAAAGTGATTTGCGATCAAAGTGATGTTTCATTTCTATCCTGGCGAGAACATGCATTCGCAACTCCTAGTATAGGCCTATCTATTATGCTGGCAATAACTGTTATTTAACCTGCGAACTGTCCCCTTTGCTACTTGACATAGGTTTCAAAAACATGCTCGATGTATCCCTTTGTGTTGTGTTCTAGGTGTTGACTGAAAAGGTACGCTTTGTTTTGAGATACCTTGATTTAGGCAACTCGCTAATCCTTACAATTTAGGCTATATTAGTTACCCGGCAGCTATAACTTGGTCATCTGAGATCACTCGGAACAATGGGAGATCAAAACGTTAGGAGATACAACACAGATATTGCTGCAGGCTGTACGGTACGTAAAACACGGCACCCATCTCTGTTCTCTCAGTATGTCCTTATGCACAGCTATTGGTGATTATCTGGTCATACTTGTTACACATTATAGGTATTATCCAGAAAGAAAGCAGACTCGGGATCTTGGTATAGCAATTCAATACCCCAAGAGGGAACATACCTTTCAAAGTAACGCAAGCAGTAGCCCGTTCAGCGCCACCCAAGGACCCACGAACAGCATCGAGATACCCGAGGGAATACCGAAACCAGGAGGGCAGTGAGGGCGATATGTACCATAACTTCCAAGATTGGGAAACACATGGCGGTCGAGCTGGCACCACGAAGTACACAGAATTTCCCGTGCCCCTCGCCGGAGTGCAGGCGTTTGATTACAACAAAAAGGCCGCTACGGCGAAACAAGTCGCTCAACCCATCCACAAGAATGATCGCAAGAGAGCCGTTCAAAGACCACTTAATGACCCAGGTCCGTTCCGGGCTATCACGGCTCAGCATCCCAAGCAAGTCATAGGGGTTCTCTATCACCCAGAGGGAAATTCTTTAGGATATCAAAGGGCCACTCTGCAACCACTCGATAGGGTTGGCCGGGTTTCTGTTCAACAGCAAAAGGAGTACTAACTTCGCAAAACCCAGACTCTGAAGTAGACGAGGCTCTGACTTGGTAGTTAAGAGGGCTGCCAGAGCAATTATAGCATTTTGCAAGAGATATGTACACTGGGACAGGACAGGTTCCGTATCTACAAGCTAAATGGATATTTTTAATTTCTAGACAAATTTCCTTTTCGGTTGATTAAATTGGTGAATATTGAGTAATTTATTCCGGAGGAATTCTTTCTCCGAACCAAGCCTGACAAAATGATTGCCATTCTCGCGTCTCATTGTATTGAATATCAAGTAAAGTTTACAACTCCCTCCTTACTTGGCTCAGATGTCTCACCAAAGGCTCACAGATAGAACTCCGAGCCGGCAACACTCCAAGTCGAAGATTCCTCTTGCATGGCCGTCCCCTCTTTCATCTATTACCCCGGCATCCCTTTTGCAATCCTCAAGACCTAGCCACCGGGTCGCTCATCTTCCATGCCCCCAAGACGTCTGGGGTCCTTCCATTGGATGTCGTATAGGTCGTCGAGGGTATCTGGGCCCCGTCCTTCCCCTACCAAGACCCCACGACGGGCTCTTCTACATCCCTTCCGTGACCCGCTGAGGCTCCGACTCGGACTCCTATACCTGGCAGCTGCTGCTTAGCTGAAGCGCCGGGGGTCCTGGCAAGACCACGCGCAAGCCGAGATGGGCTGATGTGTTCGAGAGCCCGGAGTTGAGACTGGGGTGGTATCAAACGCGGAGGCCGTATACGGAGAACCTCTGCATCAATTCGGTCCAAAATCCTCCCAGGCCTGGAGCTGACCCCTTCGCGCCGCACCTCTCAAATACTCTATTGGATGTTCGCGGGGTAACTCGACCCACACATGGCGGAAGTAGTTCGACTCTAAGCAGGTGAGCCCAAACTGTGGGTATACAGACTTCGAAGGGTCCATGGTTTTTCGGCAGCCGTAACGAAGAGCCTTGATCGTATGATGCTCCCGAAGTAGGATTCAATAGAGTCGAAGAATTTTACCATGAAGGGAACCTTTCGGGTTATGACCACTCGAGCTGACATGAAGGGCAACGGCGCTAGACCAACTGTGACGGTGAAATCCACGAGAGCGGGAAATGCTTGGCTACTTATGTACCCTCCCAATAAACAAGCCGGGAAGACTTCTTTTTCTTAATTAATATTTGGTAAAAAGCTGTCTCAAACCATCCGTGGCCGTGGACGAATTTCTAAGACGGAGATGCTATAAGACAAGAAAGAAGAAGATAGATATAGGAACCAGTTTCTCTAGGAAACGGGACAGTCATCTAATAAACTCGCCAGCGACTTGCATCTAAACAATACGTCTGAAGTCAACCGCTATTCTCCCAAAGTCCGATTCTACATCGTACGAACCTCTAGAATTCTCATCAAGGAAGCGATTTACAGCTCAAGATCCGGCAGAGCACATCTAGAATCTTGGATAGTAATCGCTCAATGCGCCAACTACTTTTCATGCTATGCTAGCTTCAGGATGCATGTACAGACCGCGGAAGTGTTGGCCGATGGTGGGATGGGAGGAAGAAGGGCAAGGCCACCCCCGGCACATGACTAGTGGGAAGAGGGAAAAGATCTTCAGGGTCGGCAAGTTGGGACCAAGACAACCATGCCGATTGATATAACAAATGGCCCCGGCCCGGGCTCAATTCCGAAAACAGTTCTATCTTTGGACTGTTCTTGCGTCGATTACTTGGCGTTCGGGCACGAAGCAGTGAACAAGTAACGCCAAGCCAACCGAGAACCTCGCACAATGGAGGGCGCTCTTCTGCATGACGACTGTTGATATTAATGATTCCCAAAACATCACCGGACACTTGGACTTGACCGAAAGAGCGGTTATGTTGGTTCTGGCGGTCACAGGGCAATGCTACGCTACAGAAAGCACCTGGTTCGGGGCGCGGACACAGTCTCCGACGGACACTAAGCCTCCAGTTCTGCGGGGGACGGGAAAGGTCGAAAATAGGATTGCTCCGTGGGCGATTAACGAGGCGAGGCGACGTGACATGGACCAGGTGCCGAAGACAGCCTACTGTTCTACCGCTGCCACCATGGGGACCTTAACCATGGATGGTCTTTCAATGATATCCGTAAATGGCGAGAGATTGCAAATGAGATTGACGAAATATTGAGCTCTTGCCCGATTCTCCCAAAAGTGGCCGGTAATCAATAGTGTGGCTGGCCCTGGGGGTGATGCATGAAGATGCACAGACGATTGGATATGAGCATGGGAACCCCATGACTAGGTATGGCTGGGTACGAGATGGAGGCTGAAAAGGAGATGCTGGTCGCATGGATGCGAGCATGGATGTTGTTGTAGGCGGGATTGATGAGCAGCCGTTCGCAGCAGTGGATTGACGAGCCAAGCCACTCGGAAAGCCACTTTGGCCACGCTGTGGTCATTTGGGCGATGGAGGAGCACTGACGAGCAGGCCCAAGGAGAAGGGAACGCCGGATATCGATTGACGAATAATCTCCCAGGCGGGATTTTCATTTGGACACCGTCACGCTTTGGTGGGAAATGGTAATAGACTTTGACGACTAGCCACGCGGTGCTCAGTGAGCACTACGGCGCGAAGCGAGACTAAGAACCGGAGGCCGGACGTTTTCCAGACCTCTACATCCTGGTATAGCATGGATGGTGATCAGCTTCGGATCATAACGATGACGACGAATATAGGACGGTATGCACAGAAATGAACCAGACTAAGCGAGACCCCTAGCCACCTGGATGTGTCGATGTACGAATACAGCTCTCTCCCGAACAAGCGGCCCGATATGGCTACGGCTCTTGCCGGGCTTGCTTACCTTGTCCTACGAGCTTTGCTTCGGGGCACGGGCATGAGAGGGAACAGGGAGGAAGCATGTGAGATGGCAACGAGCGGAAAGGGGGGACAGAGGAGGACATACGTAGTAAGGAAGAGGGAGATGATAGATGCAAAAAAGAGAGGGGGGGGCTTTTCGACAGGAGAGCAATTAACATGGCTAGGTATGTAACACGAGAGGGCAGATGAAAGCAGCAGTCGTTGGTTGTGAGGCGAAGGAGATGAAGGCGGTGCAAGGGGTGCTACAGAGCTTCGAAAGTGATGCCGTGGTCGCCCACGATAATGACGCCGAACCAATATTCGCCTGCCCGTCGCGTGAGAAACGTCCGCAGCTGAGATTGAGAATAAGGTCAAGTCAAGGTAGCGCCTCAGTGATCCACTGAAAGTGTGGCTTTGATATAATTGCCAGTTCATGCGAAGAAGCGTGTGGTACGAGTTGGCGATTCGTTGCACTGGTGGGGGGGTCATTCGGTAGCACAGGAGGTGAAATTTGATGGAGCTACAAGTACGTGGAGGAGACCGGGCCAGACCTCCTGATGGAACATGCAGGAGCAGTACCGGGTTACGTAACGCAGCAGTGAGACAGCGCTAAAGCAGGACCCAGTGGAACTTGGGACACAAGTACCTCGGAATACTGGGACAAGTCTCTTTTCCGTATCGGGTCGCGTGCAGAGAGTCTGACATGAATAACAGCGATGATATACATCCTAGTACACGTACAAGAGGTCAGTGACCCGGGTCAGTTAGGCAAAGAAGAAGTGAAAAAAGACTACTGTTCCTTTTCGTCGGCGCGACTTCAAAATCAGTCTGTCCGCACTACCTACTTACCACATGGGTGGCCGAATGGTCGCTTTATGCCGTGCAACCTAGACAGTGCTCAATGGACACAACTCAAAAGTATCGCTCTCGAGGTGCATCGATCTGACTAAGACGGAACGGGGTCGCTGGGGATGTGACTGGTATATCAGAAGGAAGGCAGAGAATGATTGTCAACAGCGGTCTCCTTCCAGTCACGGAAACCGGCCCCGGGCTCACCCAAGTTCCGGGGGAGGGGCAACACGGGGCTGGTAGGAGTTGCGAAGGGGAAGGAGGGGCCCTCCTATCAGTCGCAGAAAGAGCAGGAGTTTGAGGAGGTAAGAGATCATGAAGCATGGTCAGGATGACGGTCGGGTTGTATCAAGTTTAACCCTTCACCGACGGAAGGACTGCGGGAGGTTCCGGGCAGTCTCCAAACACACAACACCTCAGAGCTAGAGGGGTGTACCGGACAAAGGATCGAAGACAGAGAGCAAGAGAGCCGAGGTACTGAGGTACTAGACATTCAATCTACCCATCATCTAAGGTTAGATAGGTAGACATCGTATCGTTGTGTACGGGTAAGTACATATAACGGCGAGGATCTCTAGCCGCTCGGCTCAGTGGCAAAGACGGGATGGATTCCACTGGGCTAGGTAAGGAAGCCTACCTAGTGAATAAGAGGGGAATTTATTCATGTTATTTTATTCCTATTTTCCCACCCGGGTCGTGCTTCCGGATGGATACGTACCTTTTGTCGTGATTTTAGGCCTGTCAGAGACTTGTGCGTTCTGCCTGAAAAGTTAGGGATGCATTCTATCTTTCCCTTCGAAAAAAAAGAAGAAAAAAAAGGCTAACGGGGAACCCACCCGTCACCCGTGGGTGGAACGGAAAGGGTAAGTACTATGTAGGTGCGTGGCTTCTTCCTCAGCTTGGTACGGTTGTGATTTTACGACAAGTGATATCGGATTATGGGCTACCTAGTATTATGTATTTCTCCTCTCTTTAGTGGTCGTTTTTAGGTTAATATTACATGGGTGTCCTTTCCTTCCTTATACTACGAATAGGTAGGTACCCATAGGTAAAGATACAACGCAAGAGGTGTCAATCACACCACATTTCGAGCGCTATCGTCTTCCCACTACCTACCTATTTGCTGGACAACCCACACCGACACCTTTTTTTTTTGTCTCCCCTTCCCTTCTATCGCCCCTTCCTAAATCCTTCCAGTCCACTTCTTCTGTGGGCTTCGCTTCGCGGCAACAGCGACTACTCGATCTCGAACATTCCCCTGCACGCCCCGACACAATCGGCCAATCCTGGACGGTAAGCCGACCCGCGTCTCCTTCTCTCCACCATCCTGGATACCGGACAACAAACACTGAACAGGGCAGCAAACCGATGTCGACCACTTGGCAAGACCGCATCGAACCCCCGTTTCCCACTCCTCGCCGGCCCGGCAACTACCACTTTCCGAAGTTCCAGGGATCGAACCACCCATTACCACCACCACAACCTCCATTTTCGCTGCCTCCTTTCCCTCTCTCTCCGACTTGCGCGTTATATTGTACAGGTATCCATAGATGCTGTGCCTTGAGGTACACAACCCAACCCAATCCATACACAATCCCCACCCGGTCTGCCTTGCCTGTGCCTGTACCTGCTTAATCCATCATCTCTTCGCCGCCGACGTCCTTTAACATCGACAGCCCCTCTTCCGCCATTTACTGATAGGTTCCACCAATACGTCGTCTTCCCTGACTAATACCAGACGGTGGAGGCAAGTTGCGGTCGTTATTCCTCGTACCTTTCTTGCTCGCTGCGAGGTACCGACCGACACGTTGACTGTTCGGGAAGCACGCCCAGCCAACCTGTGGGAGGTGTCGCGCTCTCTCATCTCACTCGCCCCCCCTAAGCTCAGCAGAGAGTCTGGATACACCCCGGCCGGCCACACCCTGGCTCCTTCCGCCCTGCGCGCACGCGTTGTAACAGCTTCAACAATCCAGTCGCGAAAATTGTGCAGGCCTGGACTCACCACCTCCTTTGCGCCGCACTCCGTTTCTTAGTGCAATCCGGGTTCTTCTCGGCCGACACAACCCAACCACCCGACCTCTACGGACACTCTGTCCGTCCTCTGAGCGTGCGCGCGCGCGCACTCACCAATGAGACCAGTGCCTGCCTCTTGCTTGCTTACACATTGGATTTGCGCACTGCACTGCACGTTGGATTGCATATAGCAACAGGGGTCCAGCTGCGGAACACGGTGAACCACACACAACCGCCTGCTCCTCTTCTCCTTCCCCGACGAGACGAGAACTCCTTCCGCGCAGTTGCTACCGCTTGACAACACTGGCCCGAAAAGGTCACCACCCAAGTCGACCTCGACTTCCTTCGCACACACCCTCAAGGCCTCCTTCCCCCCCCCCTACGCGTACCCTTCTTCGTCTCTGTTCCTACTGCGGCACCTCCGCACCCCCCTCCCCCCCCCCCCCCCCCCTCCTCACCAAGGACCAGCAACAGCAGGCAAGACAAAAAAAAATATACACGAAAAAGCCGGAGGGAAAAAAAAAAAAAAACCTCCCAGTCGCGCCGTTCTGTACAGGGACCACCACAACTGGCTCAATCTGCGCCCCAGGGTGTCGCGCATCCACGCCTCTTCCTTCCCCTGGTCGACCTCAAGAAGTCCAATCGTGGCTCCATAAAAATTTCTAATTAAAATCGAAATGGCTCAAGAAGGCACCAAAAGCACCAGCACCGGCACAAGCACGAGTGCCAGCACCTCCAGCGTGCCTGTACCCGTGCCTGTGCCTCTACCAGATGCCAACGACGTCGTCGCTGCCAGTACGGAGCCCTTGACGACCTCTACTAATTCGGTCCATCCCCCGACCACTTCGACCTCTCCTCCTCCTCCTCCTCCCTCTGTATCTGCTCCTGCTTCCGCCCCCACTCCCTCACCTGCTCCTGCTCCAGCTCCCGCGCCCCTCCTCTCTGCGACGACGCCGACCTCGAGCCTGACTTCGACCTCGATCCCAACCTCGATCTCGACCCCGACTTCCTCCGCCGAGATCTCGTCGAACGCGACTGCGAACGCGTCCGTTCTTGCCACGACACCAGGACCTGCGACTAGTTCTGGGACCGAGCCTGCTCCGGCTGCTCCCTTTGCTGATCCTATTCTTGCCCCCCCGCAGCAGAACGGCCAGCAGAACGGCAACGCGAGGCCGTCATCCTCGCCGACCATGTCCCACCATCACCAGCCTCAAAGAGGCTATCCGAGCCCCAGCAATTTCCCCTCACCCGGCGCCTTGGCCCCGAACCAATACTCCTACCACCCACAGCAGAGCCAGGCTTCTGATCCATACCGAGCCAGTTCTGGCCCTCCGGTTCCCTCTCTGCCGAGCATGAAGAGCCTCGACCATCACTATCAACACGGAGCGCCGGCTCCTCAAGCGATGCCAATGCAGATGCAGATGGCCCCGAACCAGAGCATGCAGTATTACCTGCCGCCGGGAGTGCAGGGCAACCCATACATGACGCAAGACCTAAACCACCTGAGATATCAGATCCCCCACCACGATCCTAGGCTGATGCGCGGTCCCGGCGGCCCTAAAAAGGTAAGTTTGAAGGAACTGGTAGTTGAAGGCTGCTATGGCAGCATCAGCTTGTTTGGATAAGAGCTGACGGCTTTGTAGGAAATTAAGCGCCGGACGAAGACAGGCTGCCTGACGTGCCGCAAGCGTCGCATCAAGGTCAGTAACAATTTTGTGTTTTCCGTGACCTCTTTGTCTCTATCGCTTTTTTATTTTATTTTCATCTTTTTGTTTTGTTTTGATCTTCTTCCCTTTTCTGCCCCCTCCCCCCTTTTCACCCTCGATGGAATGCTCCGATGCAATAGGCGATTTTGAGGCTGTGGAGACTGTCTGGGCACCTGCCAAAAGGAGTGCAACACCATTTGAGGAAAGAGGGAATGTGACAATGGACAAAGAAACATAAAGTTTTCGATAAGCGAATCCAGTCATGGTTTCTCAAGGCGAGAGGGTGGGAAAAAAAACGGTCGCTTGACGTTCGCTTGAGCTCGAGCTACTGCGAAGCGAGGACGGGAGCCATGCCGTGGACCACGTTCCGGGATCGCGCCCGCGGCTGCGCGCCCGCAGGGAGGAGCAATCTTCCGTTCCTGCAGAACCGACCGCCGCCCGCTGAGCACTGCCCCTCCCATCCCTTCTGGGAAGAGGAGGCCCAAGCCTCAGCCTGTCAGGACGCTTCTCGCTTCGCCTCGCCTCGCCTCGCCTCGCTTCGCACCTTCCACCTCCAAGAACCCCCCAAACTCCAGCCACCGTCGACCTTGGCTATTGGCTAGCTTAGCTTAAGCCTCGCCCGCGACGCCGCTGCTTGACTTCATCCCAACTAACCTCACCTCATCTTACCTTACCTTAACCTCATCATCATTCCCGACTCGCAGTCACCTCTACGGGCAACGGCACCAGCAACTCTGCGATTGCCAAACCCAAAGCCCCCTCCCCTCCAAAACTGTTCATTTCTTGTCGTTGAGAGACCCGTCGTTGATTGATATAACCGGGCATCTTATTTGATCATCGTTGAAGGTTACTTTTTTCTAACCATCTCCTCTCAGTGCGACGAAGCTCACCCGACTTGCAATAATTGCAAAAAGTCGAAGCGCGAGTGCTTGGGCTACGATCCTATTTTCAAGCAGCAGCCGGGCCCCTCCGCCATCCAACCCGCCCCAAACACCCAACGAGTGCCGACCCCGACCATCCCGTCTGTGCCTTCGTCCGTCCCGCCAACGGTTCCGACTGTGCCCTCGACCCCCGCCGCACCTTCCGTGCCTGTGCCGGTTTCCTCGTCAAACCCCTATGGTGCCCAGCCGGCCGTCTTGCCCAGCTCGTACAACCCTCCCGTACCCTCTTCTCACTCGCCTCTCGATCCAGCCCTCTCCTCGACCGCGTCCAGCGTTAAGACCGAGACGACGTACGACTTCGCCGCACCCATAGATCCTGCTTTGCAGACCTTACCCATCCCGGCTACCGTACCCTCCGTTCAGGCTCACTCGTTCCCGGGCGAACAAAGGGCAGGCTTCGACAACCATCTCAGAGGTGCGACGCTCCCGCAATCATTGTACATGCCTTGTTCTCTTTTAGCAGTTGCTCCGTCCAGAGTCTCGTATACTGACTGTGACCACGCAGCCAAAAATATGAAGTTCGATGACCTCATCGGCCTCCTGGGCCCTGCCGCCCCCACCCAGGAGATTGCCCTCACCCCGGAGCTCCTCACCGAAATCATCAATATCTACCGCGAAGTCTACGCCGTTGGCCTGCAAGCTTTTTTCGAATCCAATTGGTTTCAGAAGCAGGATGTCCAGGGCAAGTTCTTTCTCGAGCATAGCCAGCCCCTCCTCAGCCAATTCGCTTCTTTCCTCAAGGTAGTCCAGTCTGTGCCGGCCAATGACCACACACAGATGGCGCATTCTGGGGTCCTTGAGACGCGTTTAATTTGGGCGCTGGCTACCCTGCCATGTAACAGCGCCCCCCCTTCGACGAATGCTGAGGCCAAAGTCCTGCCGCACCCCGAGGACCTGACGGAAGCTGCCAACCGAGTCAAGGTGCTGGAGGCTCTTCTCTCCGGTGACTTCCTACCCTCAAATATTCTCGCTCCTCCGGTCCCTGATGCGAACCCTCACCGCCAGCAGGAGTTTGAGTTCTGGCACAACTTGGCTCAGTACTTGTGCTACCACGATGCCGCCAAGCGCGATGAGGTCCTTGGCCGGCTGAGACTCCAGCTAGGAGGCAGGGAGAACCGTGATCTCATCTACTCTATTGCCATTTCACGCGAGCTTTCTCCACGTGTTGAGCCAGGATTCGAAAGGAACATTCCTAAACACTTGGACGAATCCGATCCTAAGAACCGGTTATGGGTTGCCAATAAGTTCATCCAGGACGAGGCACAGGTCACTGGCGGGACGACTAACATTGTCCGACGATTCAGCGAGATTGCCATCCGAGCCTACATCAGTCCTGGCGTGAACATTGCAGCACACTCTAGTCCGGTTTCAGCACAGCCTTGATCATTCCGGTCAGAATCTCCTTAATTCAGCATTTTACACTCTGTAGCATGTTTCAGGCTCAGGGACGGCGGCAGGGGAGAACAAAAAAAAGTTTTTTTTTTTTTTCATTTTCTTTTAAAAGGCGTTACCAGGAATGGAAGGAAAGCATGGCTTTCGATTTTTTGAAGTTTTCCATTTCCTTTTTTCAGGCGGTTGCATGCGAGCCAGCACTATGCTGCTTGTCCTATAACTCTTTTACAGTCGGCATCCTTGTATAAGTAGTCCCACCCTTAAAATTAGTCATATTCCAGCATGGCGGGCGGTACAGAGGAAAGAAAGAAAAGTGGTTTTTCTTTTCTGTTTTCAGATGCAGCTAAGCAGGTGGTTGCAGGGGGGTGTCATCCTTATTCCACGCCTTTGTGGGCACGGCAGACGTTATCATAAGGTCCCGGGCATAGCCTGCCCTCTGTGTACGATACTAGATAGCAGATTCACCTGGGTTCTAGAAACAGGACACCGGTAGGAATCAAGAAATACAAAGGCTTTTGCAATCATCAACTTGGTTTGCTGCGTTGGAGGCAAAATCTAGCAGTATGCGGAGGCCTGCAGATGTAGGTTGAGAACTGCACAGCGGCCCGGGATTCCGATGGATACACCAGATGCAGCCGACTGGGCGACGCTGCAGAGCGAGAGAGAGATAAACCCAGGCTTAAGCGATATTGGCGTCTTCTTCTCCAGTTAGGGGGATTACATGCCAGAGGCTTATCCGGATGAGCAGTTCGGTATCGGATAAAGTCGTGGCGGTGGTTGCGTTACTGGTGGGGGGGGGGGGGGGGGGGGCATGACTGCAGCAGCGGGGGTGGCTCACGAGTTTCAGTGAAGGAACCAGTCCAGCACTGTACAATATCGTGGAGCCGGGCGAGGGTCACGGTATCGTTGGCCGAGCCTGGATCGGCCTTCTCTATTCCGGTTGAAATGGAGCTTCCTCGGTCCCGGTTGGCTCGGGCCAGTGCCGGGTCAAATTGGCCGGGACGGCGGGGGAGCAATCGGGGGGTCCCCTAGCGGAAGGGGGGGTAACAAAACAACCGTCGTGGAAACACGGCTGACGCTTGGAGATTGCAGAGGTTTGCGTTTTTTGGGGCCACTGCTTTCGCATGTTTCCCGCGGCAAGTCTCAGCCTCTTTTTTGCCTGATATATATATATACTTTTCCGTCTTGTAAACGCGCGATCTCCCCGCTACGGGTCGATATCCGCCGAGGCGGCAGCACTCCGAGCTCCAATTGAGTTTAGGTCCCTCCCCCTCACCCCCCGCCGATCGTCGTCCCCCCGCCCTCTTCGCCCACCATCATTCAAGCTTGCCGTGCGACGACTCGACGGGCCGAGATAGGCACACCCCGCGCCGGGGGTTTGGAGGGGCATTTGTCTTTCGTTAACGACATTCGTTCCCTGACACTTTTCCCATACCCGGCGCCTTTTTTTCTCATTCTTTATTTTTTTTATTGAACATCACCGCAGAAGCCCTCAAGTCTCGATTCTTAATTCCCCCGGTTTGATATCGAGTGTTTGGTTAACGTGCGCAAGGCGATTGGGCGAGTACGCATCACCTCTAAATCTGCCCACCGCCCACCTTTCGTCTCTCGAGGGAACCCATGCCGACATCGGACGGACGGATGGGCGCCCATAGCAGAAATGATCCATTGCTGACCAGGCCTGGGATAGGCTTCGTAGAGAGTTCGCACTCTCGGCTATCGTTTCGCACAGACAGCTGAGTGCTCGTTACCGCAACCATGTCGAGACCAAAGGTCCTCCAGCTGGGCGAGATCGAGCAGTACGTTGACCCCCTCCGTCACACCGTCCCTCGTCTCGCTTCCTCCTCCCTCGGCTCGAGCTAACATGCCCCCGCAAGCGCCCACGAAGCCTGGTCCGGGCTGAGCTCCGTCGCGGACATTGTCAAGCCCAAGGCGACCAGCCGCGCCGAGTTCCTCGACGAGTGCAGGTCCGGCGCCTTCGACGGCGTAAAGGCCATCTACCGCACGTTCGCGAGCGTCAGGACCACGGGGCGGATTGACGCCGAGCTGCTTGCTGCGCTGCCCGAGAGCGTAGGCTTCATCTGCCACAACGGTAACCTCCCCCCCTCCCCCTTACACTCTTAACATCTGGGTCCGCGCCGACGCTGACACGCCGCGACAACCAGGCGCCGGCTACGACCAGATCGACGTCCCGGCCTGCACCCCGCGCGGCATCCTCGTCTCCAACACCCCGACCGCCGTCGACGACGCCACAGCCGACATCAACATCTGGCTCATGCTCGGCGCCCTGCGCAACCTCAACGCCTCCGTCCTCTCCCTCCGCGCCGGCCGGTGGCGCGGCCAACCGCCCCCGCCCCTGGGCCGCGACCCCCAGGGCAAGGTCCTCGGCATCCTCGGCATGGGCGGCATCGGCCGCAACTTCGCCCGCAAGGCCGCCGCGTTCGGCATGCGCGTGCGCTACTTCAACCGGACCCGGCTCGACCCGGCCCTCGAGGCCGAGTGCTCCGCCTCCTACGTCGACTTTGAGACGCTGCTGCGGGAGAGCGACGTCATATCCCTCAACCTACCTCTAAACGTGAGTTCCCTCCTCCTCATCTCTTCATCTCTGGTTCCCCTAGTCCACCCCCCTTTGCCCTTGCACTCTCCCACCAGATATTCACGTGCTTCTACAAAAGGAAGAGCACAAGAAAAAAAAGACATGGCTGACCGGTACCCCCAGTCCCACACGCGCCACACCATCTCCCACGCGCAGTTCGCCCAGATGAAGCCTGGCGTCGTCATCGTCAACACGGCGCGCGGCGCCGTCATCGACGAGGCCGCCCTCGTCGACGCCCTCGCGTCCGGCCGCGTCGCCAGCGCCGGCCTCGACGTCTTCGAGAACGAGCCCGAGGTCCACCCGGGCCTGCTCGACAACCCCAACGTGCTGCTCGTGCCGCACATGGGCACCTGGACGGTCGAGACCAGCGTCAAGATGGAGGAGTGGGCCATCGGCAACGCGCGGCGGGCCGTCGAGGAGGGGCGGCTCAATAGCGTCGTCGTCGAGCAGAGGGATCTGGCGAAGACGGGATAAGGGCAAGAGAGCATGATAGAATTAGAGAGAGAGAGAGAGAGAGAGAGAGAGACCCTATCTGTCGGTGCCGCCGAGGAATGTCATTGGCAGTCCGGTTAGCAATGCGCTGCACCTAGTCCGGCAACTTATAAGCACTTTTTTGAAAGCAAGGTTTTACTGAGCTCGGCAGCTACCATCTCAGCAGCGGGCGAGATTGAGTAATGTAGACAGTGCCAAGTAAGCCTGCAAACGACATTTACACGCATGCTGAGGGTACCAGTCAGTGTTTTTATCAGATCAAGAACCTAGAGAGGGCTACACAAACTAGAAAGCATGGGATGCCGCAATCGCCAACAGCACAGGGGAAACGTCGACAGTCACCCACATTCAAACAGATAATCACTGGCGCAGAAAACATCAATTGTTTGCTCACAGGACGCATATGTTCGTCTATGCGAACCACGGTTGACGGGTTCCAGTCCTTGAAGCTAATCTACCATTGTACCCTTATTTCCCATATCCGGGGGTTGAGTCCCTGTTTTGTCCCGCTCGCAGAAGTCGGGCCGACGAAAAAACAAAAAACAAAATGCCATCGTCTGGGGAATCACTATTCACAAGCCAACGCCTAATTTTTGTTGAAAAATCTCGCAGCCAGGCAAACCCCCAAAGCTTTTAGAGTTTCCAGCCCGTAACCGCCCCCAGCCGAGATTCCCTTTCCCAGATGTGTCATGCAAGTCATGCTGTTGAGAACACACGTTGCCAAATGTTATGGTGTACGCTCGTTGAAGTCGTTAATCAAAATGTTTTGAAAATCCAGTGGCAAGACTGGATGTGAAAAGAAGGCCGCTTAGTAGCGGTAGATGTCGCTCTTATAGGGACCCTCAACGGCGATGCTGAGGTACTCGGACTGGACCTTGCTGAGCTGAGTGAGCTCAACGTTGCAGTGAGCGAGGTGAAGTCTGGCGACCTCCTCGTCGAGGACCTTGGGGAGGACGTAGACGCCGACGTCGAGCTTGCCAGCCTTGGCGAACTCGACGTACTTCTGGCCCCAGGCGGCGTCACCGTTCTTGTACAGCATGATCTGGGCAAGGACCTGGTTGGTGAAGGAGCAGGACATGACGAAGGAAGAGTGGCCAGTGGCACAGCCAAGGTTGACCAGGCGACCCTCGGCGAGGAGGATGATGTGGCGGCCGTTCTTCATGAGGAAGCGGTCGACCTGGGGCTTGATGTTCTGGACGCTCTGGGCGTTGGCCTTGAGCCACGCAACGTCGATCTCGATGTCGAAGTGACCAATGTCTGTGCAAAAAAGTGGTTAGAAAAAGAAGAGAAAAAAGAACATGCAAAGAGCCCGGAAACCCGGGAGACTTGTGGTGAGTACTCACTGCAGACAATGGCATCGTTGGGCATGGCCTCGAAGTGGACGCCAGTCAGGATGTCACGGCAACCGGTGGTGGTGACAAAGATCTGGCCGCGGGAGGCAGCCTTCTCCATGGTGGTGACCTCGTAGCCGGCCATGGCGGCCTGGAGGGCGTTGATGGGGTCGATCTCGGTGACAATGACACGGGCACCCATGGTGTGCAGGGCCTGGGCGCAGCCCTTGCCGACATCACCGAAGCCAGCAACGACGGCGATCTTGCCGGCAACCATGACGTCGGTGGCACGCTTGATACCGTCAATGAGAGACTCGCGGCAGCCGTACAAGTTGTCGAACTTGGACTTGGTGACAGAGTCGTTGACGTTGATGGAGGGGACAAGGAGCTTGCCGTCCTTGAGCATCTTGTAGAGGTGGTGGACACCGGTGGTGGTCTCCTCAGAGACACCGTAGCAGCCCTTGAGCATCTCGGGGTACTTCTCGTGGACGAGGTGGGTCAGGTCACCACCGTCGTCGAGGATGAGGTTGAGCTTCTGGCCATCCTTGAAGGCGGTCAGCTGCTGCTCCAAGCACCAGTTGTACTCCTCCTCGGTCTCGCCCTTCCAGGCAAAGACGGGGACACCGGCGGCGGCAATGGCAGCGGCGGCGTGGTCCTGGGTGGAGAAGATGTTGCAGGAAGTCCAGGTGACCTCGGCACCGAGAGCAGTGAGGGTCTCGATGAGGACGGCAGTCTGGATGGTCATGTGCAAGCAACCGGCAATGCGGGCGCCCTTGAGGGGCTGGTCGGCGGCGTACTTGGCACGGGTCTGCATGAGACCGGGCATCTCGTTCTCGGCGAGCTCAATCTCCTTGCGGCCGAAGGCAGCCAGAGAGAGGTCGGCGACCTTGAACTTGGTGGCGGGGGCAGCCATTGTGAAGTGTGTTTTGTTGGTAGAGGTAGTGGTTTTGGTTGGGGAGAGGGATGGAGGGAGGAAAAGATGAGAGAGATGGGAAAGAGAGAAGGAGAAGGAGAAGAAGGAGACGAAGGATTTAAAGGTCGACGGAGGGCAAGGGGTAAGGGAGGTAGAAGGAACAGAAAAAATAAAATAAAAATAAAACAGGGACCTTGGAGGTAAGAAAGCGTCCGTAGGTCGGTAAGGCGAGGTAAGTATGGAGGGGTTCAGGCACACGGAACGGTTGGAAAGAATGGCAGGAACGGGCAGGGCGGTGAGTATGGGAATGTGTGTGTATGGGGGTGCCTGTACGGATACGCGGCGCTTTGTCGTCCTGACCCCAGAGAGGGGGAAAATCTCTGCTGTCTTTTCTGCCTATGTTTTCCCTTTCCCGATGCGAGAAATACTGTCTAGTCAGTCAATCACGGAAGTCCAATCACCAAACACCAGAGGTACCTACTTGGTCGCGAAGAGCGGGCAGTTTGACGAGGAGGGGAGTGGAGGGGGGTGGGAGGGGGACACGGAGACTTGGGAGCACAGAGGCGGGGCAAAAAAGTTCAACGAGGTGCAGACGCTGCAGACGAGTGTGGCAGGCCAGGTGGGGATCTTGGAGAGGAGCCGCTCACTCTACTGGTCATTAGCCCCGCGAGACTTTGCAAGCTGACACGATGGCAAGAGGTATATCGCTCCCTCGTCCGTGTCAGCTTCTGATAGTGTAAAGACGGGGCAGAGGAGGAGCTACGGAAATGACTTGGATTATCTTTCGGTTGCCAGCAGCTCCAACCCAATACGCTTGAGTATTGTATTCCCTCACATGGGTAGACTTCAGACTATCCCTAGCCACCAAGCTCAGGAACGCCAATCGCATACCTACCTACCTAGGTAGGTATACCTAAGTAGGTAGGTATGTATCCAACAATGGCAGCCCTCTATCAATTTCGATACTTTCTGCCGATCCTGTCTTTGCCAGGTATGCTTCGCCTGTGGACTTGGTTTCAACAAAGCATTGCGGTGAAGGGAGCCAAAGGAAGGCAGCCGAGGGAGGGGTCCGCCCCGGTCCTCACTCCGATGTCTCACTCATGCACGCGAGGGGGGAAGGGGGATAGAGGCTTCAATTCAACCGTCAAGATGTTCTGGCTCGTGGTTGTCTCATCCAACGTCGTTCAATTGGCGATTTGCATCTTCTCCTTCAAGCCCAAGGTCCAACGCCCATTTTCAAAATCCGGCTACAATGGGCACCGCACATGGGAGGTAGGTAAGGGAGGGGCTAGCTAGACCCAAGGGAGCAAAGCTCGAGAATGAGCTGTCCCAGCTTCGTCCCAGGACCCTCCCTCCAATGTACCTCGAAATATCACTGTGTGTACCTATATAGGTAGCTCAGTCGCTCGGTAGCTCGGGAAGGTCATGATCCAGCCAAGTCAGTCAATCCTAACCGCGTGCTAACTGATGAGGCGGGAAGATGAAATATCCGTACGTTTGTAGTGTACAAAACCAGAGCATTCTTGTCACCTCTGGCTGGGGTCGGCCTGCTCGGAGGTAAGCTAAGGTAAGGTTAGGTCGGGTACCGCAAAAGGCGGCAGAAAAGAAAAAAGGTACATTAGTCCCGAGTGTTCCAACGATAATATGAGTGTAGATCCGAAGAGGGGCCAGGTCACTAGGTACCCTTATGAGGAGGGGAGCTGCCCCTCACTGCTTTTTTTTTTTTTTTTCCTTTGGCAGGTGGTGCGTGGGCCAGGCGTGCCGTTGAGACTCGATTTTAGAGGTCGATAAGCCAATCGCTTTCTTGTTTCCCCTTGTTTTATCATCTGCTGGCGCTAATCCCCTTTCGGCTGGGAGCACGCACTGCGAAACCCCTCGATCCTGCCTGCCCAGCCGGTGATTTGACCTCCCACCAGCGTCGTGCGTATTCCTTTACTCTTTGCCCACGTCGCCCCCGCCTCCATTCACATCCGACTTTCTCGACTAGCCTCTACCTGCACTCAGGGCCCCTCATAGGAGATAAACAAACTCTAGCCGGCAACACCAAAGCTCAGATTCTCAATGCAGCGCGCCCATAGATGGGATGGCTCGGTGCGAGGTGGGGGCATGACAAGCATCGCGTCAAGAACGAGGCTGCCAAGACCGGACTATCCGGCGCAAAAAAAAAAAAAGTCCCTTGATGTGTGATGAATGTGATTTGTTTTCTTTTTCCTGTTCGATATAGTCAAGGCATGGATCTCTAGATAGTCTCGGGGACGTCGTGATAGCGAGAAGCATGCCTATGTGGCAGAAGCTCCGCTCCGCATAATTCTCGCTCGCATCCTGGCAAAGCCTCGCCCCGCGGCTTTGGTGCTCGAAATGCCTTCTCCCAGACCGCAACAGCCTCGTCCTTCAAAAAAAAAACCCTTCTTCCAGCAAATCACCTTAGATCTTGGCGTGGATCCCGGCGTGCCTGGTCAACGTGAAGCCGACCATCGTAAAGTGGCCGCCCCCAGGATGGAGGAACCGTCGATCGCGCTGATATACAGGAAAAGACATCGAATATCGACTCAGTACACACTGCCTGGGACTAATTACCGTAACGCCGTTTCGAATGCTTGATCCGCTCCCCAGATCATTCATCATTCCCAGAACACCTGTTCTCTAAGGTAATTCCACTCATGTTTTGTGTCTGCCCCTCGCCTTCTTCTTCCCCGCATGACCCTCCGTCTCTGCTCTTCTTCTTCTCGTCCGTCCAGCATCCCCTTCCGACGAACCGCAAGGGTTAGACCTGAGCCCGGCTCTACGCGTCCATCTAGGCACGCTTGGGCAGCAGGTTCTCCCTGGCGGCGAACATCTTGGCGCTGATGTTGGCCGTGAATCCGTCCACCTGCTTGCTGTACTGCTCCACCTGCTTCGCGTTCAGCATGCCCTCGAGCCTGCTGGGCTCCTGGGGCAGCTTGAAAAGCCTCTGCCACTCGTCCTCGGGCAGCGGCGCCTGCTTGGCCGCCGCGCGCGCCGCGTTCTCCGCCTTGCGCTTGGTCTGCCACTGCGTGATCTTGGCCTGCTCACGACCGAGCTGGCGCTGGTAGAACTGGTAGTTGTTGAGGTCCGTGTAGTGCGACTCGATGCTCTCGAGCAGGAGGTCGCACGTCTTCTCGAGGAAGGGGTCTATCGAGAGGTCGAGATTCTCGACCGACGGGTGCAGCTGCTGCTTGATGGGGTCTTCGCGCAGATCCGACAGGGAGTTGGGCGGCTCAATCTTGTCCTGCTGGGGGAGACCGGGGAGCTGGTGAAGGAACGAGGTCAAGAGGTGCGTGTTGTGAATCTCGACGGGGAGCTCGGCAAGGATGTCCTTGAAGGTGAGCTTGGAGGCTTTCAGACTGCACATGACTACGTTAGCACTGCGACGACCCAGACATGTCCGTGACTATTGTTATTTGTTATTGTTTATGACGTACCTCTCGGTCGTGAACTTGCCCTCCTTGTAGGCGGCCATGAAGGTCGGGGTGAGCTTGAAGGCACGCAGGCTGAGGGAGCCCTGGGAGCTGCGGCTGACGTCGTGGACGAGGGCGACTGTCCGCTCGTTGTCCTTCTGGTAGTGGTACTGGTTCTCGATGAAGCTGAGGTTGACAAAGTTGCCCATGGCGGCGCTCGTGTACCAGCCGACGTTGTTAGCGTCGACGTTGACCTCCTTCAGGTGTTTGATCATCTCGTTCTGGTAGACGATGTTGGCCTTCTGGCGGGGGGCGGCAGAGGCGATAGCCGAGGCATCGTTGCTGCTGTTGTTACTGTTCTGGTGGCTGTCGGTGTTTGCGACATCGACCGTGGGGAACTGGAAGGTGTTGGTGATCTCGAGGAGGCCATCCGAGTCCATGCCGACGATAGAGCCGGTCGCGGTTGTGGGGAAGGTCTGGGAGCCATGCTTGACGATTTTCATAACCACCTAGAGACGCAACAGTATCAGCAACAGTTTCTTTCTCACTTTCCCATATGCCCGGCCATCACCACGTAGCACAGAAGCCCCAAGTGAGGAGAGAGGTGGGGCAGGATTCGGTGCAGGACTCACAAGGGCCTCAACGCGAACCGCCTTGAGCGGCACCTCCTTGATAACGTCACCCATGCTTGCGATACGATCAGAGGGATTCTCGTGCAGGTCCAAAGATTCTTGGCTTATTTCGAGTCTGCGGCTGCGGGATCGATGGTGTCGCGTACTTGGCGGTCGGGTTTCAAAGGGGGGGGCCGTCTCGTCGTGATGCGAAATATCGAACTTTTCGCCTACGAATTGTGGGAGGGATTGTGGGCTGTCGGGCGGTGGGCGTCGGCAGAACTTCGCTCAATAGTGTCGGCTGTCTGTTTTCCACTCACACCCCCACTCTTCCGGCTAAATCGCATCCACACACCTGGCCGACGACCGCCGCGGCCGCCGTCTTTCGCACACGGTGAATCCGTAACAGATCCCACACGCCACGTCCAGAATGGGAGGGCATCCCACACATGCCCCCACGCCAAAAGCACTCACATGGAGTTTAAATTCAACGTCGTCTCATCTTGCCCGCTCTCGCCTTTCTCCTCCTGCTTTCTTCTTCGAAAGCTTGCTCATTCTACTCGCCTACTCTCGAGCATCATTTTGCGATATCACTCGGGGGGTATTATATGCCTCCGGCGGGCTACGCGAGCTTACAAAAGCAGCTGCGGCACATCGTTGTCTTGTTTCTAACCTTCGTCGGCCTCGGTTTCTGACCCTACCGCGGCATGTCGACAGTTCGGTTTGCAATGAGAGTACACAAGCCAAATTTCCAGGATTAAAGGGGAAACCGATGAGAGATACCAAATGCGTCCATGTATTACGCCGTCTATTGCGAAATCAAGTCATGTTCTCGTGGATATACAATGCTACCCCGGATGCGCCCATGAGTTACCCAATGCCCGCCCTCCACTGTACGCCGTGTTTGTCGGTGTGTTTTCTTCCTTCCTCGTACTCATTGCTCTAGGCGACATGCGTTCCAAACAAGTTCTCAAACGCCACCAGCCGCCACTTTGCGCCTGCCCGTCAAGTACTCTCGGACGTTCTTAGTCAACCCAGTCGACAATCTCCCAGCTCTCGGCGCCATCACCGATGACCAATCGGTGCCGATCAATCCGCCAGAACGAGTACATGGACGCTGTCGCATGGCTTGCCCTACGATGGGCAGGGCCGTGGCCTGCCTTTACGGCATCGAGTCTCGACCTCCACACGCAAGTTGCGAGGTTTCTCCCTTCCGAATCAGGACTTCCAAACCAGTACCTATCGATGGTCAGTCGGTCTTTGTTCTCTTTGTTGGGTGCGCGAAATTCTTAGTCTCCCTTACTTCAGGAACCCTCCGACTTGGTTGGCCTCGGCGTGTGCGGCCTTGTCCAGGATGCCGAGGTTTTCGTACACTGTCGTCGGGGGAATTGTTGAGCGGAACGCAACGATGTAAAAGGAAGTTTTCTTGAATGTTCTCCCCGAGGATTGAACGAGACTTTTGAGTTCGCTCATGACATCTCCCCAGTTGAAGGACTCGACATAGTTGGCTGTGGCGTAGTCGGCACGGAGGCACTCCATCCGAGACAACGCCCTGGCAAGGAGCGCGTTCTCGTCGTCGAGAGTGTCAAGATCTAGCAAGTGCTCCGGTTCCGTGTAAGGCGAATGAACCAAGAACCTGTCGGTGTTGTTGATGTCGACTTCGTCAACATTGACGACTGTACCCTCCTTGATCTTTTGGGTGAGGGGGTCGGCAACCGTGAAGGGTGCCGTGCTTACAATGGCTGTCATGGCGACAGGTTGGGTGAAAGCTTTCCAGTGCCTGTAAGGAGACGTCCAGTGGATGAGTTAGAGGCCGGCTGAATATGCAAGCAAAGATTACTCCAAGAGTTGCTACTTGAACTCGAGTGCTGTGGCTTAATGACTAGGGTTTGACTGGCGTTGTTCGATGAATCAGGCGTTGTTGGCCTGTGTAAGGGGCGATTATATCTCAGAGGAGACTGGCAAAGACGGAGAGGGTTGTGGGAGTCTGAGATCAGCTTGGAGATGGAAAACGACGAAACGGCATGGAAAGAGAAAAACGAGCGTGGCATTGAAATATAAGAACAGCCAAGAGCCTAGAGTTTAGGACGTGTCGGCAAGGGGCATCGAGGAAACGTCTTTTTGACACGGAATTGCCTAACCCAAGCCTGGTGGGTCGGGAGACTAACTACTACACCGTCGGGCGACTCTGGGCGAGTCAAGACCAGCTGATTACACGGTGTGCCAGTCAAAGGAGCGGTGTTCGTCCCTCAGCCATATGCTCGGGGACCCCTTTTTTATTATTACTATTATTGCATAGGAAAGGTGCGAGCTGGGCGGGCCGTCCATGGACCGTCTCATTAAAAATAAGACTTGCCGGGTGTTTGCATTGCATGTGCAGAGAAAAGCATGGAACAGTCACTGTGCCAAAGGTGGATGGCGCAATCGGGCGCGGTTCTGATGCCAGCGACACAATTTCGATCTGGTGACAATGCACGCCGCCATGGACTTTGTGGGCACAGATTCTACGCTACGTAGATCTACAAGCCAGACGGGTCACCATTGCCGATTACCAAAGCAACAGACCGTGAACAAGACTGTCGAGATCGGCACTGCGTTGAGGAAGAGGCGGCAATAGACTACCTGGCGATAAAGTATGGCCTGTTACAAAAACAGGATAGATAGGCAAACTACCTAGGCGTATACTGACATAATACCATATTATCACTATTACCTATCTAGGTACTCCGTAGACAGCGGGACAATATGGCCCCCCCCCCGCATTCTTCAGCGACGCTACACCGAGCCATGACCAACAAACTCGTCTACACTAGCCGGAGACTAGTCGGATGGCTAAGGAAGCCCAAGAATGAGGTGATGGAAGCGAACAGACGAGGTGCAGTTTCGCATCCATTCATCCATCCACCTTTACCTGTCCTCTTCCTGACCAAAGCACAGTACATGCTCTCTACTTGCAGCCGTCCCGTCCCGTTAAGCCAAGGGCCATTCACCAGATGTACACAATCACATACTGAGGAAGTCAGGGTAGGGTAGTAGGTAGGTAGGTAGGTACTCCGCTGACTGGCCTACCCCGGGTTCCCCCAGACCTTGGCCTTGCCACAGATCTGGCTTGGCTCCATAGGGCCACCTCTAGTGTATGGTAGATTCACCCCAACACTCCCATTCTGCCGCAGCCATGAAGCCACACGACGTTTCGAAGATGGCACTGTTCCCTCTTGCTTTCGGACTTTTCCCGTCCTCAAGTCCGTCCCGTATATGTATACCATGCTGAACTGGCCTTGCGTGTTATTCACCTTCTCTCGGTTACGACATATTTTTTTCCTGCATAGATACGATCCATAGGTAGGTACCTCTAGGTATGCATACAGTACAAGGCCGACGTGCCGTGCCGTCACCGCTTCTTGCGCCGGCGCCGACGCACTGCATATATCATGCAGTCCCCCCCCCCCCCCCCCCCCCCCCCCCCGCCGGCCTATCACAACCCTTCAACGACATGTGCTTCGTCCTTCCCTCGCGTGAGCCAGACCTTTGACATCTCATATGTCCCCAAGTACAAGCCGCTGCCAATCGCCGTCCACACCGAGCGCAGCGCTCCACCGCGGAAGAGCCCACGAACGCCGTTCTGCCGATAGACATCTCGCGTCACTTCCAGGCTTCCTCGTCCCTTTTTGGGCTTCGGCGCATCGCCAGCCTCCCTCGACGAAGCTCCCCCTCCGTCGCTTCCTCTACTAGCCTCGCCCGCGCTCAGCATCATCCGCGTCTTAATGACATCGCTCGGCGTCGTGATGAACGCGGCTAACGCACCCGCAGCCCCGGCGCTGGTCCCCGTCACCACCGCCGTCTCGATGAGTCCCTGTTCCTCGCCTGGCCCCCTCCTCCGCGTCCTCGAGTCCCACGCCGTCTTCTGCAAGTATTCAAAAATGGGGAACTGGATCGCCGTGAAGGGCAGGTTGCGCGCGACCAGCGCCGTGTATCCGGAGAACAGCTGCCTCTGGGCCCCGGAGCTGGTTACTTGGCGCAATGCCTCGAGAGATGTTGATCGTCTGCCACTTGATCTGCTGTTGCCGCTCTTCTTTTGACGGAGCATTTGCGCGTTTTGCTTGATTACCTCGGCGGGCGCAAGTACTAGACATGAACCCATCTCGGCGATGGCTGAGGCCAAGGAGTGCCCCAACGGTTGCGGGACCGAGCCGGTCTTGGAGATTGTCTTCTTCATACTCTCGTACGTGGCGAAAAAGATGCCAGCTTTAAGGTTTTAACCCCGGAATCAGTCAGTATGCCAATGTTCGAATGACAGCCATGCGAACGGCCGAAGTGCAAGAGCGGGTGCCCACCTGCTGGTAATGTAGCCAAGACGACACTCCCAATGCCCTGGTAGAGGCCGCGGAAGAGCGGTGCCTTGCTGCCTGGTGAAGAGGCATAGGTCTGGACGAAATCCCGGCTTTGGTACCGTGTCTTGAGTGTGTCGAGAGGGTAGATCAGGCAGTCCACTGTGAATGCTGCTACAGCACCAGCCTGGAGTTGTCAGTCAGATGGCTCCTGGTTCACCCATGGCAAGCGAAGACCATCGAATTCCAGTAAGACGGTCGATGAAGAGGTATATCTTAGGCGACTTACTGCGTATATCTCATACATAATGCCGAGTCCTTGCGTTTGGCTTCTTTTCGGATCCAGTAGGTCCTCAAGCAGCTTCAATGCATCTTGAAAGAAAATCAGGATGCTGCGGGTTTGGTAAGGTCACTCGAGCAATGAATGACATCATATTTGACTGTATCGAGACGGGACTTCCAGGAGCTATTTTACCGGCGAGCATACTCTCCCTTTCCTTACATTTGTACATAGCGAGAGCAATAAATAGTCTTCCTGGTTGTTTCCAAGAAGAGAATCAGCTCCTGGCGCTCTTGTGATATTGGGAGTCAAATCAAAAATCAGTTTGCGGAAGAGAAACAATTGGAAATTGGGTATGGCAGCAGCATCACCAGGTACCCTACCAGCCTACCAGCCTAATTAGCCACCACCCTTACCAGGTATCTTGCATTGTGGCTGATAATCGATTTAAGGGTGGACCCTTGATTACCTAACTCGAGTAGAGATAAGATAAAGAAATTTGAGTGCCCCGCCCCCGCCATGCGTATCAGTCACCGAGTGGTGGTGGTGCACCGGCGTTGCGATTGACTCTTACCAAACTTTTTTTTATATCTTTTTTTCCCGGCTGTCTCCTCCTTGCGCAAACTCGACAGCTCCGACACGCCCACGCATTCACACGGTCAAGCACAAAACATGGCCAGCATTACCGAAATGGAGGCCGAGGCCCCCCACAACAACTTCGACGTATGTAGCACCCATACCGAAAGTGGCCAGCCTAAATGGCCCGCCTGGGTTCACCATCTCTTGCTGCGCTGCCTCCCACCACCGTCACGATGCTACGACCAGCCAATGCCCCGAAGCTGCCTACGATATCCCCACGTATCTTTCTCCGCAAAGCGAGCAAGAAACAGACAATGAACTGGATACCAAATATCGCAGGAAAGACCGGGAAACAGACGTTGATCTGGCTATGGTCGCGTCCCGACACTTGTGGTATCCATGCTCGGTATCTTCCAGTTGCATAGGCAGTTGGCTCACTGCGACTGAATAAGACTTCAAGCCACGGTTCAAACTTGGGCAGCTAAGGGGCAAGCAAGCTAGCAGCGGCATCAGGCGGTCCGGCGGCAGCGGGTAAAGCCATAACCGGCGAAGAGAACAGTTGCGATGGCAGTCGCTAAGAAATGAACGTATGGTTTGCTGACATTGTCTGTCACAGACTATCCTCGTTCTCGACTTTGGTTCGCAGACGAGCCATCTCATCCTGAGACGCCTGCGTGCACTCAAGGTGTACGCTGAGATGCTGCCATGCACCACGAAGCTGGCGGATCTCCCCTTCAAACCGAAGGGTATTGTGTTTTCCGGAGGTATGCGTGCTGTGTTTCATCGCGTCTTATTAGGGCTTTCTCACGTTGTGATACGGCGCCGGTACCATACCCTTAGCTTACTGACAATGAACAGGACCCTCGTCCGTCTACGATCAGGGCGCGCCTCGTAAGGTTTCCCTCTTGTACACAATGTGAATTTGTACTAAATTGTTCCAAGATGTTGACCCTGCCGTCTTCGATCTCGGTGTCCCGATTCTGGGCATTTGGTATGATTGCCTTTGTTCTTGGCGGCGATTATATGCTAATCCCGAGTGTCCAGCTACGGTTGCCAGGTAATATCCCTCTGCTTTCAGTGAGCCCTGCGATAGTAGAATGCGGTTACCTCACAGGCCTACTGAAGACTACTTGCCAGAACATAGATTGATTATAGTACAGGAGCTTGCTTGGAGAATCAACTCCGACAACGTCGCCCGCGGCGCAGCCCGAGGTTCGTGAACCAGAAGAAACCTGCCGGGAAGGAACGTGCCATCTGACTATTTAACTGCTGTGTAGAGTACGGTCATGCCGATGTCACCATCCACAACTCGGGCAACTCCCACACGGATCGCCTCTTCGCAGGTCTGGGAGAGACGATGCATGCCTACATGTCCCACTTCGACAAGCTCGTAAAGCTGCCTGAAGGCTTTGCAGTTGTCGCGAGCACAAAGAACAGCGAATATGCCGCAATTGCCCATCAGACTAAGCCGATTTATGGTATGTCGCCAATATTGATGTGCTAAAGCAGCTTGCCTTAAGGCTGTGTCTTTAATTAAAACGACGCCATGGCAAACCACACTAACTGATTATGGACTCCTTATAGGCGTTCAATTCCACCCTGAGCTGGAACACGTAAGTGGAACTCTGACTTGGGTTGCACTAATACTGACGTTACTGCAGACGCCGAGAGGCAGTGAGATCCTTCGTAACTTCAGTGTTGACATTTGCGGAGCGCAGCCCAACTGGGTTATGAGTGACTTTATCAAGAAGGAGATTGTTCGCATCAGACATCTCGTTGGCGATCGTGCCCAAGTTATTGGCGCTGTGAGCGGAGGAGTTGATTCCGTAAGTCATCCCCTATCTTCATTAGAGCGTAGTCAAGATTAGGGGTTGAAGCTGACTTGGTGAACAGACCGTCGCTGCTAAGCTTATGAAGGAAGCGATTGGCGATCGCTTCCATGCGATTCTAGTTGACAACGGTTAGCAACTTACGCCTTAACGCAGCCAGACAAGAGGGGAATACTAATATGGTACGTGTAGGAGTCATGCGTCTCAACGAGTGCGAGCAGGTGAAGGAGACGCTCCAGAAGCACCTCGGCATCAACCTGACGGTTGTTGATGGAGCTGAACTGTTCCTTGGTCGTCTCAAGGGCGTCACAGAGCCGGAGAAGAAGCGCAAAATCATTGGTGGAACATGTATGCTCATCCCTCGGACTCTTTAATTGGCGGGTCTCTCGAAGCCATCGTTGCAATTGCTCTGACGCGAAGCAGTCATCGATCTCTTCGAGAAGGAGGCACTCCGTATTGAGAAGGAGGCAGAGAACACTCCCAATGCCGGCGCGGTCGAGTGGTTCCTCCAGGTACGTCGGATCCATCCTCCTTCATCATTAGCTCTTAACTGACTCTTACGTTCCAGGGCACTGTGAGTGACTGTGGTCCAGACATAGGCTTTGACGACGATGCTGACTTTGCGGTGTGCAGCTTTACCCCGATGTGTAAGTCCGACCCTGACACAAACACTCTTCAGAGCTGACCAGGGTTTAGTATCGAGTCGCTTTCGTTCAAGGTGCGTAGAGCCGATGCATTGGCCCGACAAGGGTCTGGGATGCGCTTTCTTCTTCTCTCCTCGGATTTTGCATATGACTGACTTTTGACTTTTACAGGGCCCCAGCGCGACCATCAAGAGTATGGCTTCCTAGCTACCGATGTCCCCGAGAGGTCTTAACTCTGATCCGAAGACCTCGTCGCAAACCCTAGATATGCAAGGATTGCCGCTGACTCTAGAAACAGCCCATCACAATGTCGGAGGTCTGCCCGACACGCTCAAGGTACGTTGGAGAGTGATGGTATGGCTTGGGGAGATGTCGCCGGAAGGACATGTCCACGGCTCCTTTTCTCGGCCATACTTCAAATGCTCGGAAGGGAAGCAACTGACGCCGTTTGCAGTTGAAACTCATTGAGCCGTTGCGGGAACTTTTGTAAGTAACATCGGCTTTCCCTCTTACACACATCAGTGTGCCATGGTCATGCGGTGGTCAATTTGCCAGAGCAGAAGGCAACAGGTAGCGGCGCCGAATCCTCTCGGCTTCATGGTTCCGTCCAGGGCCAGGATTTGGCCTGTTACCTGCATCTTACTGCTGAAATCAGCTAACAGCATGATTAGCAAGGATGAAGTCCGAAGTTTCGGCAGAGAGCTTGGCATCCACGACGATCTCATCATGGTATGAAACAATCTTCAAAAGATGGTTGGACTATTATCTAACAACCTCGATCAGCGACACCCTTTCCCGGGCCCCGGAATCGCCATCAGAATTCTTGGAGAGGTCACACCGGAGCGCGTGGCAATTGCCCGAGCTGCTGACAACATCTTCATTTCGATGATCAAGGAAGCTGGCATCTACGATCAGGTAAGTGTGCATAATAACAAGTCTCTTGAGCAACGACTAACCATTCTATAGATGTCCCAGAGGTATGAAGTCACTCTCTATGATTCGAGGGTGCTCTAAACTAACGTCCAAAGCTATGCTGGCCTGGATACCAACAGAGGTATGCGATGATTCGAAGTCGACCTATTTTAACACCGTTCTGGGCCGACCGACGGAGGTTGCTTTGAGGCCTTGTACTAACTACTGTCTTTTATAGCCGTGGGTGTGCAGGGTGACGCCAGAGTCTATGGCTACATTGTCATTCTGCGCGCTGTGCAGACTGCAGACTTCATGAGTTGCGAGGTAAGATCATTTCCGCCGAAATGGAGGGTTGGGGTCCACGGACTAACAGCACGCGTAGCCTTTTGAGTTCGACTTCAACCTCCTGAAGAAGATCTCCACACGCATCGTCAACGAGGTTGAGGGTGTCTCGCGTGTCGTGTATGACATTACCAGCAAGCCGCCCGGTAAGCCTATTGATTTCCGCCCTCGAGACCCCATCGGCGGGCCGTATGCCCGCGTGCACGTACGTGGAACACGAATCTAACCTCGCTGTTGTAGGAACAATTGAGCTTGAATAGAGTACATTAGACCATATAAAGCATGTAGTCGCATTAAGAAACGACAAACAACAATCCAAGGTGGTGGGGGTGGTACGGAGAACCATGTCGGCCTGGTGGGGAATGTCCGTTGAGAATAGATATCGTTTCGCACCGACCACACATTTCGTGGACCTATCTTTCAAACCCAATATTAGGTTTGCCTCACCTCTTATGTTGCTTTCTTCACATTTCCCGGATACGCAACCGAATCGAACCTTTCTTCAGTCCAGGGCGACGGAAGGACACACCGGTCTCATTCATCGCCATAAACAAGAAACGGCACAGCACACCAAGTTCCAGCAGCTCGGCATTGAGACTATTCGCGCGCCGTCTAACGTGACGCGGAGACCCGAGCTTGTCGATCTCTTGAACACGCACAGCCCAATGCTAACAGGGAGCAGGCCTGTCTGTCAATACCAGAATGTGTAGATCTCCGGCTCAAGCCGAGAAAGGTTATGACAGCGAACTCTCCCGTGCGCTAACCTGCCGCTGTGAGGAGAGCCATCCTCCTGGAACCGCCATAGTCGCCGCAGGCCAACCTATGACATGGAGGGTGTCAATCCATACCGGAAAGAAATCCTTCCAGCCTTGGCGACATCAGGATCGGGTCCGAAAGCTCTCTCATCAATGCAGCAAAACAGCACAAAACTGCACCGCCGACGGCTGCTGACGGCGGCTCCCCCTGCCATCAACCGAAACGCGCGGCAGCTTAGGATTAGGCATACAGCCAGCGCCATTCTCACACAGAGGGCAGGGCAGCATCTCCTTTTGATCGTCGGGCTGCAGTATTTTGCGCTATAGCGCACCAGTGTGCCGTCTGCCAAGCTCGGGATTGACAGATCCCATGCGGTCGGCGCCAGTCTCTTGGTCTTTGCGCTGTGCCACCGCCTTGACACTTTGCTACAGAAGGTTTCACTCAACGTTGATGTCAGACACAGGAAACGACCCTCGCGACCCAAGGTCGATTTTGACGGGCACTTGTGTCCCGAGCCATCTTCCCTCTCTGTACGAAACGCGCCCTAGTTTGGCCGCTGGCAGTAGTGGTTCACACAACGCCGTTGCGGAAAGTTGAGGCGAATGTCGGTCTTTCAAGCCCGCCTTACTTCCAGCCCATCCTCAGCCTCTCCGGCTCGGAGTGCGGGTGGGGGAGGTCAAGAAACTCACGCGATGTCTTTCCTCGATTCTTCCATAGCCCGTTCCACGTCACACCTCAAGGCCTTCCAGGCCAACGCCTTCTATGCTCTTCGTGTACCAATTGCCTCGCTCGTGCCCCCCTCCCCTTTATAATGACTCGAAATAGGAGACATCCGCCACGGGCTGGTCCATGGAACATTCCATGAAGCGTTTCGTCTCACACCGAATCACTAGTCCGACGACACAACTGGGAATAGCATCACGAGGACTCCGGGTGTCGCGGTCGAGATCCACCCTCCCCCCTTTCCCGGTGTCTAAGGCGGCGATGGCGTCGGTTGCCACGCGAGTTGCTGCGCCAAGATGTCCGCTGCAGAGGCATTGGCAATAATCTACGCTATATTCTAGATCCCCCCATTGGCAAGGCTTTCAAGTGGCTCTAGACGCAGTTCTAGGTTTTGTTCTAGATGCGTCCACGTCTAGCGTCGAGTTGCTGTCACACAGCGACGAGTTCATCATCTAAACGCAGCTGAACTTGAACGTGGTCCGGGAAATACAGCCTCTCGCATCTGTGCCACCCGATCGAAGTCTATGCCAGACCACCCCAAACGTAGCTGTGTCGCATTGTAGTCAGTCACCGTTGCATTTTGTTGTCCGATTCGCGTTGTTTCCTCTACAGTCCCTCGCAGCCATGCTTCTCCAAGTAACGTTGGCACCATCCCAATTCCCCTCGGCAACTAGCTAGACTTATTAGGAAACCAAACAGTCCAACGCGGTTATGCCGTAAGTCTCTTTAGTTGAGGAAGCCCGTTGTTTGAAGGTAACCGGGCGGGTGGCCGTGCATTGCATCGTTCAAGTGGAGTGCAGCAAACCCAGCCTCGTCAGTTCGGCCAGCCACCATGATCGGTCCCGAGGGGGGTGGCCTTTCAAAAGTGTCAGGTTGCAGAGGCAGCGCTGGGGCGTTCTTCTGCCGTCATTTACCACATTGCAATAGTCCATGCCCCGGTTGCTGCTCCTCCTAGACGGTTCATGATGGCGATTATTGACATGGCGGTGGCTAAATGGGCCACCCCCTTATTGGGGGGCTGACAAGACCCCAGCAGCAAAGTTGCACCGGGTGCCTGAGACAGCGTGTGCCACCCAACTCAGTTCCAAGATGATTGCGGCCTATCAATCTCGAGCATGCGGCTAACTGGTGTGAAATATCCCAGGTTGAAAATACGACAGGGATGCGGCGAGATGTTTGTCCATGTGGCTCAGAGGAAAAGGACGTCCGTCTGTGTCCAATATCAGACGGTGATGTAGGAACAATGAGGGCAGGCGGCAGGCAGGGTATGCTCAGCATTGGCCTAGCCATCATCTTATGATTTTGGTCAGGAACTAATCATACTCTTCATCTCCCCCCGGATCTCTCTTATAAGGTTGGTTTCGTCCTCTCTTTTCTTGTCCAAATCGTTTGGGGATCACCGTTACCGCGCAAACCTAGTCATTCGCTTTCATCACCAATTTTCAACAATCATCCAATCTGGCCCGCCCTCGCAACCGAGCGGGCTCTCCAACCGACTGCAGAGCTTATTGCTCATCGTCCAATTCTACATATGCCTCGGAGTTCGGTAGTCCTTTAAAGTCTGAGGGGGGAGTAGTATATGATAGTCTCTGTTGATCTCCCTTCAAGACTCTCCATATACACACCATCGATAACTTTACATATCGCGGACATGGCCTGCCCATTCCTTCAGAGCACCCTAGCGGTGCCGCCGCGGCACACCTCGGTGGAGCAAGAGTTCGCCAACATCCGTTCACGATACCCGTCTCTGTCGTCAACAGGCTGCACGGCAAGGTTCTGTCAGTCTGGGCGGATGACGCACATTGATGAAGAGCGCGTGGGCCGGAACCAGTCATACGCCCAGGTCCGCGAGGATGCTCTTGACTTCTTACAGCAGATGCATAAAGATGGCCTTATAAACACCGAGAAGCTTCACCAACGTGCACATGAGGTCCTCCAAGAGATTCAAAAAAACTCAACGGAGGGCAAGTTCATATCCTCCGAGCGCGGGCCGGAGACGGCGCCGGTGACGACCGTTGGACTCGTCGGTGGCCTCTGGACGCAGACGTTCGAAGAGCTTGAGTTTGGCCTGCGTATGGCGTGGAAACATGCCCGGAAATGCATCATGCGTTCTGAATACGGCAACCTCAGGTACTTACAAGTCTACCATAGAAATGAAACAATACTGATCCATACACCCCAGATTGTGCGACTTGAGACATGTCCGGACAAGCAAAAAAATGGCCGAGACTTTGATCGAGAACCTGAGAGTAGCATACAACTCTGGCGAAATCAACCCCACAGGTATGTGAATCACTGTTGGTTGTGGCCTCGTTCTGACAGTCTGGGTGTATGTAGTCTTTGTCTTCCCTCCACGAGACATCAACAGCCGCGGGCCCATGATCTGGAACTCACAATTGCTAGCCTTCGCGGCCGTAAGTCCTTCCCTCCGGCACTAGCTTTTACGTACGCTAATGTTTCCAAGTACGAGCAATCCAACGGCGAAATCCTCGGCGACCCCGCCAACGTCGAACTGACCAACGCTATCGTTGAACTCGGTTGGAAACCACCACGCTTCCGCTCCCAATGGGACCTCTTGCCCCTCGTCACGATGGCGGATGGCGAAGAGCCCGTCATCACAGAGCTGCCCAAGGACGCGTTCCCGCTGGTGCAAATACGCCATCCCAAGCACCCCGAGCTCGAGACTCTTGGTCTGCGTTGGGTTCCCGCGCCGGCACTGAGCCGTCTTGGCTTCAGCATTGGCGGCGTGCAATACACCGCAACGCCTTTTATTGGATGGTAACCTGAAAGCCTTCCCTTTTGTCTGAGCTCTTGCTGATTTAATGCAGGTTCATGGATGCTGAGATTGGCGTCCGCAATTTGGCAGATTCCTTCCGATACAACGCGCTTCCTCAGGTTGCCAAGACCATTGGCTTGGTCGACGGGGACGTGGACGATCTTCCAGACTATGAACGTCTGGCCGTGTTGGTAAGCTTTACTGACGCTCACTTCATTTCAAACTCTTGACTTACAATATCATAGTCCCGAGCCCAGTTGGAGCTCAACTACGCCACGTACTGGTCCTTCGCTCAGGCCGGCGTCAGGATGTCAGACTCCCTCGGCGCCGCGGAGCAATTTGCCCAGTTCGACGACGAGCACCTCATGAACAACGGTTTCCGCCTCCCCTCGGATCCATACTGGCTGGCGCCTCCCCAAGGCTCAATCATCCCCATCTGGCACCGCGGCGGTTCTCCAAACTACCAGCCAAAACCATTAATCTGCCGTCATGCCCAAGATCCCATCAAAGCCTGGCGCCGCGAACGGCGAGCACGCGCAACACGAACTCTCAATCCTTTACACACGAAGCTCGACATTTTCGTCCCGTCCATCTCCCTGACTCGGCCCGCCACACCCGTCTCCCCCTTCGGTACCGCGTCGACATCTTTCCTACCCGTCCGCCCATCCTCGCAGGCAACTAGACCGTCGACGCCGCTGACGCCGTTGACCCCCCGCGGGCCCGGGCGCAGAATCTACATCGGATTCTGCAGCTCGGGCAATGTCGCCATCAAGCTCTGCAAGAGGCTGTGCGTGCAGCTGCAGCACGCGTGCGACGCCAACCCCAAGTTGGGCTCCGTCGTCGTGCCGTGCACGCTCAACGCCCTCCCCATCTCCATGGTCGAGGTCAACGACGTACTGGTCATCGTTGCCAGCACGACCGGTCGCGGCGAGATCCCGCAGAATGGCAAGGCCTTCGCGGACGCGTTGGCGAGGAGCCCCAAGGCGATCGCGTGTCGCTACGCCATCTTTGCCAACGGGTCGCTGGAGTACCCCGATACGTACAATCAGGCCGCAATGGACATTGAGGAGCTGCTGAGTAGAGGCGAGGGGCAGAGGCTCATTCGCATGCGCGAAGCCGATACCAGCACGGAGAACCCTCCGTGGCCCGTCCTCGGCCAGTTTTTTGACCAGGTCCTCGCCGCGCTGCAGAAATCGAGCTTAGGAGGAGCCGAGAGTGACGCAGACGACGCGCAGTGGACCGCTCGGCCGGTCAGACCTTTTGACACCAGGCCTTGGTTTCAGGCCAAAGTTGTTGGACAGCCTATTTTGGGGACGACTGCGGACGGCATGAAGAGGGTCACTCTTGACTTGGGTGATCGCGAATATCCGACCATGGGCAGCGTTTGGATTCTGCCGCCCAACTCGAGGAACAAGGTGTCGAGCGTTCTTGGGGCTCTCGGCCTGCAGGCTGATGAGCGCCTAAACCTCCCTGGTGAGCCTACCGTTGGTGACTTCTTCCAGCGCTTCGTCGATCTGGAGCGTCCTTTCAAGTCTACCGAATGGGCTAGTGGACTGTCGTTGTCGCGGCCGGAGACTCTGGCCAAGGCAGCCATTGAAGATGTGGTTCACCAGATACCAGCAGACTGGAGGCGGTTAGTGACGCTGGACAGCCTCTGCAGCGCCATGCCGACGATCCAACCAAGAGAATATTCAATCGCCTCTGATGGGTCGCGAACTAAACACAAAGTCGGGAACACCATGGATCTCCTTGTCCAGCACCATCCCAGCGGCAGATTCTCAGACAGGTACCTCAACTGCTTTGAGACGTTCGGAGCCGTAACCTGCAAGATCCGCCCGTCGTCCCACTTGCAGAATATCGTCGAAAACCAAGACAGGCCAATGATCATATTCACGACCGGGTCCGGCATGGCGCCCGTTCGCGGACTATTGCAGAACCGCCTCCAGCGGCTCCGTTCTTCTGACGAAGAATCCGCAAAGGGCCCCACGATCAGCCTCTTCGCAGGCTTCAAGGCCCCGGACGAAGAAATCGTGCGCGAGGCGGTTCAAGAAGCCGACGAGGCGGGCATCTTTGACGTGCTGAGGCTCGTGGGCAGTAACAAGGAGAAGAGGAGGGCGCAAGACGCGATGCTCGACGAGTGCGTGCGGGAGAAGCTTGCGAAGAACATTGAGGAAGGCGCGCTTGTCTTTGCGTGCGCGCGGCCGAGGGCCGTGGACGATTTCCTGATCAACCTGAGCAAGGTGTTGGGGCGGGATGCTAGGGAGGTGCTGGGCGACCGGTTCATTGCGGATGTTTACCAGCCTGCGACTTGATCACGTCTCTATTTTCATTTCGCCTTTTTTTCTTTTCCATTCACTTCTTCAACGGCAGGATTATAGACTTGGCAGTAAATAGGATTCTTTAGAAAGCGAGGCGTTGGAGGGCATTATAGTTGTTCAGGAGTTGTTACGCCCGATCATCAAAATGAGGAAACTGTACAAACAACGAATTCTATCACTCACCAGCGTGCTCGCATAGACTTAGGTTGAGATGGTAATGACTCACATAATCTTTTCGCAAATGGCGTTATGGAAGTTGCCAAGTCCATTGACTAAAAGTGTCTTGGCACTTGGCAGGGATAGTCAACCACCAATATCACGATTCTCAGTTGCCAGTAGGGTATTCCATGTTTAGCATTGCCGACTAGGCAGCTTCATTATTGTACATCATATCATAAATATCCAACCACAAGGCCATCGTATCGCTTCTTTCCACTTTCCCGTATCCAAAAGCATCCCCATTCAAAACTTATCAGGGTGTTCCGCCTCGGCAGAAGTCTTCGTCACGCTCTCGGGCGGGATGTTGCCCTCGGCAGAGATGCTGTCCGGCACGTCCTCGGGGATGTAGTAGTCGGAGCCGGGGAATTTGTTGCCGCCGACGCCCGGGGGGTTCGTTCCGACGTTGTTCCGCACGGCGGCTTCGCCGTGCAGCAGAATGTCCTTCTTGCGGTTTGGGTCGCCCAGCGGCGAGACATTCTTGGCCGGCACGACGTCGTCGTCGTCGTAGGCCGGGTCCTTGGCCGGCTGCTCTGGCGTGTACGCGACGTTGTAAGCGTGGTCACCCTGCACCTTCACAGAGGCGCCGGGGAAGCGCTTCTCCGTCTGGACGGTATCAATGCCGGCGTCGTCGTTACCCTGGCGGCGGGCGGCACCCGTCTTGGCCTGGTAGCTGTTTACGTCGAGCTGTGCCTGAGCGGCGGCCTCCATGAGCTGCTCCTTTGAGGGTGCCATTTTGTGCTGTGTAATCGTCGTGTGACGTGTAAGGTGTGGCGTGTTAAGTGGTGTAAGTGAAATGAGAAAACCTTCGGGATGAATCTAGATGGGTTGATGAATGTGTTTAAGCGCTGTTTGGTGCCGATGCGATAGAAAAACGGTTACTGACTGCTCGGAATCATCAACTTTTGTAGTCGTCGTTGACTCTCATCCAGCCTCGCCGTCTCAGCTCAGATGTTCGACGTCATCTTGATGATCTCATCGACCACTGTGCAATGAAATCACCACACCCGCCAAAATGTGGTGCTTAGTGGGGAACGACACATCTCATCGAGCGATCGAAGGGATCCGATGCCATCGCGCCGCTACAAGGCCCTCAAAGACCCTCAATGCATTCACGGTTGAGACGGAAATTCGACCAGTTTGACGTAGATGTGATATCAGTCGCCCCTCTACCCCCCCAAAAAAGTCTGACCAATCTGCGTGGCGCCTGGGTTCCCATCAGACAGCGGCACCTTGGGTTAACGGGCCGGCCCCGGGGTGCTCCGTATGTTCGGTCAATCGTCCGGCAGCCTACACTACATATGTCAGACATGTTAGTTCATTTCCTTGTCTCCTTAAGCCAAAGGAGACAGGCATTATATCACCTTGGTCTTCAACCCAACCTCTATTTTAAAGTGACGAAAAAGGTATCATTTGACTCTGCATTACAGTCTTGATGCCTAAAAAGCCACGACTCATGCTTTTACGAAAAAGTCCCAACACAGCGCACCAATACCATTGCAAATGGTCGCTGCGGTGGCGTAATACACGAGCGCCCAAATCATTCTCCTCCCGGCCTCTATGGGGGTGCGATGATACCAAACTTTCGAATCCTCCTGTTTCATCAACTGCATATCACTGCCAACGCCCATTGGCCAGGCTCCCGTATCGGAGCATGACCTATACCTAACCATCAGTACCGCTGCTGCGGAAAGTGGCACAGAGTGCGGCGTAGTGATGAGTGAGATCAAGGACTTCTTGAGGCAGGCTGGTAGCTTGAATAATGCTCCTGACCTTGACCGCGCCTTCGTCCTCGATAAGCGTACGAATAGTGTGGAGAAGTTCTGGAGAGAACTCCGAGTACCACCTATACTGCCAAGTAACGAGGCGAATGACCGACGCAACTGTTTCGCGCGTGTTCTTGTTTTGCTCAAAAACGCGAAGGATACCCGTCAAAGCCTTAGGGCTGAAACGTGCTGCGAGACAAGCTCTGTACGCCTCCACCGCCTCGTCTGCGTGCTGAAGTCTCTCCGCCAGAGAGCCAAGAATCTCCCATTCCTCGGCCGACTTCTTGTACTGCATCGACTGCGCCCTATACTGTGCCATCTGTGTACGCCAAATGGTGTAGACGCGAAGATCCTCGTACAGGACCATAAAGAGGCTGTCCAGCCAGCGCTCACAAAGGCGTTTGTTGTTAAGCTTCGAGAGATGATCATCGTTCTGTGCGGCCTAGTACAATGTTAGTTGGAATCAAAACCGCAGCATTGGAAGCGTTTACGTTTTCCGCATCTCCCTTGAGTTCGCCGGGGTCTATCGCGTGGGTGGGCTTCTCCACGGCCTCGCCCTCCTTCTGTCCATTTGTCGCCAACGTCTCGGCAGTAGACTCGGTGTCTGTTGGCTTGGATTTCTTCTCCTCGTCCTCATCCGAGTCCGAGTCTGAGTCTGACTGGTCGCCGTTCGTTGTCGGGTCTGGGGTTCCGCGAAGGCCGTCCGTGCTTGGATTGCGTTGAGCATGCGAGGTTTCCTGCTTCTCGGATCGGTACTCGTCTTCCATCACAAACACGGTGCTTCGGATCTTGAGAAGCTGATCCCATCCGATCTTGGCCGTCATCTCCGTCAGGATGCCATAAGCTTGCTTGAAAGTTCCCTTGTAGACTGCGGCACGCAGATTTAGGAGACTCGCATCGACCTGCTCGGAGTATCTGGACTCGGGTTCACTGTCGATCTCGTCTAGTCGAGTCTCGGGGAGAGTTGGCAGATGCACATCTTTGGGTTCGGGCATCTGAGGCGCATCTTTGTCTTGGTACGTGAACATTGGGCAAGAGTTGAGAATCGTCAGGGCGTTTTCCCAATCCTCCATTGCCACGTAGACTTGCGCCAACCTTGCCCAAGTACCGAATTCACTGGGGGCAGCAATTGTGCTGCGATCAGCACAGCCCAGGGCTAGGCGAAGCCTCTCTTCCTTCTGCTCGGGTGTCGCGGCAGTTTGCGCCTTCTTGAGAAGGAACTCGGCCTGGGTATCCAGCATGACATAGTCCATCGGTGATTCTTTCAATGCCTGGTGGAGCACCCTGACGCCCTCGACCTCCTCGTTGCCCATGAACAAGACCTTGGCGAGGAGGGAGGAAACCTCGACGTTTTGGTCCCTGAGCTTCTCGAAGAGGTTGATACCAGAGGCGTAGCGTCCCGTCGTCTGGAAATACTTGAGAAGGCCGGCGGTCAGATGGTTCGAGACATTGTTTGGTACCTGAACGACACTGTCGGAACCGAGCTGCCAGCCTAAAGTCATGTTAAATCACCAATCTGACGATTTTTGAAGTTCAGACATACCTCTGAAGAACAGCTGTTCGGCGGCGTTGAGAAAACGGTGTTCGGTTTCGGTGTTTGTGACGGGATTGAATCTGCGCACACCCATGATCTTTCGGATAGTCTCTCCGCTTCCATCGTCTGCGTACGAGTAGGCGCGCAGAACACTGCAGAGGTACGTCTCCAGCCATAGATCATCTGTCGCTTTGCGCTTGTCGCCTCGTTCGTCCACGCAGTAACTCTCGACAGTTCCGGGTATCGTTACGTGGACTCGCATGTCAAGTCGGGAGAAGGCGTTGTAGCAGCTAGGTGACGTGTCAGCTCTACGAGCTTTGGGCAAAAAGCGCATCGCATCGGCATACCAGTATAAGCCCTCTGAGATCTTGGTTTGCGCGACCTGGCCATGCTCGCGGTAGGTCAGAGTGTTGATGTAGGCGGCGAGACTGGCCGAAGAGGACGCATCGACACCAGTGACATGGTGATAGACTCCGAGCTGGGGTGAAAAGGCCGGTTAGCGGCAAGCATTGGGATTGATGAGGCGCAAATAATTCCTACCTGCTTGCCAGGGTTTCTCGTCGAATGCTTCAGGAGGTGGACGAGGTCAGGGGGGCCAAGCTCGCGAAGGGAAAGGAGGGATTCGGTTCGAGCGTCGACTGATTCTTGGAGGATCTCCTCGGTGAGCCTTGGAAAGGGGGAGAGAGAGTTAGTAATGAAGACGGTAGCTACAGTATGCGATGGTGGTGAACATACTCGGGCACAGCCGGCGCAACCATTGCGGCGGTGTTTTGTTGTCAAGCTGCAGCAGGCGCAAGATGGAGCGAGAGAGGGATGTGCTCTCGATGATTGTATACGGTGTTATGAGCTTGAGGATCTATGCATAGGTGCGATAGAGGAAGAGCGTTGTTGGAGTGATTCCGGCACCGTGTCGCAAAGCCAACGAGGTGCAACCGATGGCTGGGACAAGCTCGATGGAGGTGGGGGATCAGTGGGCAGTTCTTGAATTGGTCGGTGAGATTGGCGAGGGATAGAGGGCAGTGGCAGCGTTAACGGGAACAGGTGGTGAAGGGTTGAGCTTGGACTCCACGTCCTTTGTGTCTGCTTCCGGCTTGGACTAATATTAATCGAGGTTGTGCAATGGGCGACAGGGGAGGGAAGAGGTGCCTGTCATTGGCAGGAAGACGGGGAAGAGGGACGGACGATAGATGGAGCCACGAGAGCACTTTCGGAGCTGCTACTGTTGCCGTGTTCCTGAGATGCAAGGTGCTTGGTATTACCTTGGCCGGCTTTCTTACATAAGACACGTCGCTAAATTCTGTGCACGGACCATGTACAGTACTACAGCTAGGTACTACCTAGTGTACCCCTTAAGCCTCAGATTCCAAGTGTCATCAGTGGGACAGCTGCCGTCCCGTTAGCGGCCCATTCCATGTCGTTCCTGGTGCGCGGTACGTACCCCCTGTTCGACAGCTCCAAACGAAGCAAGCAATCAATTTAGTGTTTCTCCAATTCAGGTCGCGTCAATCCCAGTGGCCACGCGCAGCAGCGGAAATTCCCCTAAAGCATTCATTTTATAACTGCGTCTTCGCAGAGAATGACGCCGTTCCGAATCTCCATTACACCGTACTCAACACCAGTATCTGCATCACGTCACGGCTGCGGCGATTCTGCTCGCAAAGGCGCGCCATCATAATGGTTTGTCAAATGTCTGTAACCAGTCACTGACTGCATCGACTAACCGACGCGCAGCCGGCCTTCCAAGCCATCAACGTCGAGACCGAGGAGAATATTGACGATGAGATCGACACCACCCGCGAGCTCCATGTATGCGTAGACATCTAGACATTCCAACTCTACCAAGACTAAACTCCCGATTAGGTCGACGAAGCTCTCAAACGCTTCCAAAATGCCCTGAAGCTGCACGCTCAAGGTCCTCGCTTCTTCGACGAAGCTGCCGATGCCTACGATGACCTCTTCAAGTCCGAAATCTTCAAATACCCCGAGGCGGTCACCGAATACGAGAGAGCAGAGAGGCAGCCTGAGCACCTGATCACCGACCCTGCCCTTGCCTCCGACCTGGATCTCCAAGTCGCCGAGGTCGACACCGTCGGGAGCAGTCTTCCTCAAGCCTTCTTCCTAGCGCACAAGAACCGCGGCCAGTTCCTCCTCGACCGCACCCGCCACGCAGCTCGAAGCGCAGGTGGTGATGCCCCCGCTTACTTCGAAAAGGATGAGGCTCTCCATAACATGTACAATGCCCTCACCGACTTCAATGCCGCTCTTGATCGCGACCCATCCGATGCCGAGCTGTGGCGCCGCACTGCTCGCGTTGCCGCCTCACTGAAGAGCACGAGAATCAACAGATACTGCCTCGAGGCCGCCATCGAACTCGACGATGACCCAACTGTTCTTGAGGTCGAACCGCCATCTCTGGCGGAGGGATTCGCTGGGCAACAGTTGAAGGAGCAACTCCAGGTTTTGGCTGACGAAATTGCCCTGTCCCACCCCATCATGGGCCCTTGGGTCAAGCGGGACATGCCCGACTTCATCAAAAGACACATCGATCCTATACCCTTCTTACCGGACCCAACCAAAGAACTCGGGTCCGCCCGCACTACCGTAGAGGAAGTAGGCGCGACCCGCCTCACTGTGACATGTCCGACGGCATCTTGGGCCGACCTGGGCATGGCGTTGGTGCAGTTCATACTTGAAAAGGGCCAGATAAGTCAGGCCATCGTCATTGAACTCCCTGAAACGGATGATGACGAAGATGTGGTCATGGAGAGCCAGCCAGAGCAGGACAGTCAACCCAACCGCTCCGATTCTAAAGACAAAGATGAGGCAGTCACGAAGGAGGACAAACCTGAGGATACCGAAAAAGCCGAGAGCTCAAAGTCTATGTCAAAAGAGGCCCCGAAACCTCCCGAGAACACTCGTAAGAGCCGGAGCAGCTCCCAGCCGACAAGAAAGCGATCGCAGTCAGCAGCGGGTATTCCGGAAGGACAAGAAGAGGAGAGCTTGGTCGAAAAGAGGAGCAAACGAATCCGAAGGCGAGAAACCGCAGCTGCAGAAGAGGTTGTGGATCCCAGCGCCGTCCTCGCGTCGCAGTTAGCACCATGCCAAGCAGCCGATCAAAACTTGTTCCAGGCCACTAAAAACATGCTGGAGAACATTGGCGTCACCGACCAGGCCACCCTAGATCGGATCAGCCAGGTGCTAGATTCGCTGGCGTCTGAAGAGCGCGCAGCATCCATCAAGAATCAGGCTACGGTGGACCTCCGCAACGCAATTGTCTCCTTCAATGAAGAGAATGCCAAAATACTGCTCAACAAGCAAGCCCAGGCATCTTTGAGCTTATCATCTTTTCTTGAGCATGCCAAGGGCGGCTCTCAAAAGACTTTGGTCATTCCACCTTTCAAGGAGACCCAGGGGATTGCTGCTTTTGTGAAGCGAGTCAACTCTTCCTGGATGACGGCCCAAGAGGTTGCCTACGAGTGGCTCAAGACAATCTGCCCCAGCTACCTTGAAACCAAGTGGTCAGATGTCATGAAAACAGCCGTCGTTCAGGTCATTAGTCGGTTCGACCAGGACATCCTCCTGTCTATCAACTACGACTTAGATCGCGCGAGGCATTCAGCCGACGCCGAGAAAGAATTTGGTTTTATCAAAAGCGTCGTGGAAATGCTCTTCGAGATTCATCTTGACGTGTATGAACGCATCACCAACCCTAACAGTGTGGTCGATTACAGCATCCGCGTCGAGGCCAAGGGTCGCTTGGGACGATGGTTGGACCTTGCCTCGGCATTGCTTCGAGAAGCTACACCAGAAGGCAACGAGAAGCTGACTGGCCGCTTCCTGTGGGCTGCCATCTTTTCCACAACTCTGACGGAGAACGCTTCGAGAGAGTACATACTGCAGTGTTGGACAAGTCTGCGAGATTTCCTCTCGGAAAGTCATTTTGATCAGCTTTACCTCCCTAATAACCCAGTGATACCGGAGGTTTCTGAAGCAGCGGCTGACAGAGAGATCTCCAAACTGACGACGATGGACTTTTTTCTTGGGCTTTTCCAAGATAATGTCAGCGACCCTGTTGCGGTCATCGACAACCTTGAGCCAGTCCTCAACCCAGGATCTGTTTACGTCCCAGTCCCATCAGACGAAACCGCGAAGGATGAAGAGGGTTCCTCGTCTGGCCGATCCAAAACTAAGAAAGTGCCCATAAAAGAATGCGCAAGTCAAAGTCTCCAAGACCTTTGGAGGTTCCTTCTGGGCACTAGTACGGAATTACGACTATTCCTTTGGACGAGGCTCAGCGACGCCTACGCCAGTATCAAGTATTCCACCAAGCAGTTCTCCTGCCATCTCAAGGCCATTGAGATGCTTACAGCGGACCTAGAAAGTGACGGGTATCTCAAAAACGCTCCTGAAACCAGACCGCCGCTGCTGCTGAAGATGCTCAAGTCGCTCGATGAGTTGCTGATTACCGCGCTTTCGCTCGCTCTCAACGACAGCTCGGCGTTTGATATTGTCGATGACGATCACTTAAAGTCAACATCGACGGCTCTCATCAAGTTGAGCTGCATGCTTCATGCTTCAGCCATGCATGACGATGAGATTCGAATTGGGATGACCCGTGCGCCACCGAGCAGTCCTTCGTTTCAACCGTTCCTCAACAAGCTGCGGGAGATTCAGGTGCGTGTCTGGTGTCTCCAGTATACGGTGATTAAGGTCGGCGTGAACCAAAACCGCGCGTTGTTCCCGAACCCAGAGATGGAGTTAGCAGACTTTCTGTCAGCCATTCATCAGGTTGTCGGATTGAGGAAATGCTGCAAAGCCTCGAACAAGATCTTCTTGAAGATGATGCGTGTAGAACTGCTGAAGTTCAAGGAGGTTGAGAATTGGGAAGACTACCTCGGTCAAGTATTGTATGACCTTCATGGTCTTAAGCTTGGTGTGGGTGCTGGGGAAGTTCAGGACCACGGCTGTCCGCCCGAGAAGCTCGAGAAACGCAATGCCATGCAGTTGGTCGACAAGATCACGGTTCTGGCAAGGAGGATGCCCAGAAAGGACCTGCTCAAGTCGGACCTCAAAACGACCATCGAGCACATGCAAGGCGCTATCGGGCAAACCAAGTCGACTCCTCAGATGATCCACAACCTCAGGAACTTCACCGAATATCTCAAGCGACCGATTCATCCTCTCAGGCTCTACCAGGCCCTCACTGGCGGTGTTCAGTTGGATGTTGTCGCTGTCAACACCCCGGAGAGCGCCCTGGCAAAGCACGGGTGGTTCTTCTTGTTGGGCATGATCGCATTGACGAGGTTCAAGCAGGTTGATTTGAGCAAACGACAGACGCCTGGGGCCACTGACGACTTGCGACTTGCGGCAACATTCTTGCGGCTGCAGCTTCAGTTCACCCCAGACAAGTGGGACGCCTGGTTCCGTCTTGCTGAGTGCTTCGACTACGAGCTTGACGAAGCAGTCTTGTGGTCAGCCGACAAGATGAACAAGGAGCGCGGGGAACTGCTCAAGTTTCAACGAAACTCGATCCACTGCTATACCCTTGCACTGTCCAATTCTTGGGAAGTAGACATTGATGACGAGGACGAGGACCCGCTATACGAGCTTTACCACAACTTCGCCATGCGCTTGTATGCATCCAGCCGTGAGCCCCTTGCCATGGAGCCTTTTCAGCATGCAGACCTTGAGAGGTTCTTCATCGAGCCTACTGGCGCTGGAACCTTTCAGAAGGTGCTTCACGACCAGATGCAAGACTACAAGGTTTGGAAATATGCGGCTGGCTTGTTCAAGCGCGCCATGCGACGCAAGCCGCAGGATTGGAGGTGAGCATATACTTTTTAGCTTGTCGACAACCACTAACTCGGCATAGGAATACATACATGCTCACTAAATGCCTCTGGAAGATGTACCAGAAACCTATTGATGAGCTGAGCCAGAAGGACCGTGAGACCCGCCCATCGGTCGGGTATTTGGTGTCAGCCCTCGAGCATGCAGTCGAGGTTGTTTCAGCTGTACCCAAATCGCGACACAGCGATCCCATTCTAGAGCCGCATTACAAAATCGTTTCAATCATTTACAAGCTTGTTGTCCGTGGCGATCTGAAGCCGCAGGAAGGGGCAGATATTCTGTCGAGACAACCATTCGGCATGGAGCTAGGCGACGACATCACCCTCGATGACAACGAGGACTGGGAGGAATACGTCATCAGGAACCTACACCATCTTCGGGATAAGGACAAGTCTAACTGGCAGCACCGCATTATCATGCGTCACGCTCGACTCCTTTTCGACGAAGATGGGGAGTCGCCCGAGCTTGTCCAGGCCAAAGCCGCCTTCAACGTGCTCAGAGAATCCATGTTTACGAAAACCATGGTTATGAATGTCTGGAAATGCGACGCCGAACGCCCCGGGCGGCATCACGTCTACACGTCGCAGTACATCCGGTTTATGGTGAAAATTCTGGTCGTCATGAACGACAGGGTCAACTTGGAGATGGTTCTCAGACGTCTACGCAAGAAGGGCGCCGACTTTTACCATTTCAGCGAGTTGTGGCAGATGTGCTCCATGGCTTATCTGAGGCTGCTGCGGCAGGGATTTCAAGTGCCTCCAACGTTGGATGACCCATTCAAGTCGACGTCACTGGAAGAGCTGGAAATCATGGCAGATCGCATTACCGAGTGGGCCGGAGGTCCGTTGACAGACATCCCCGCGTTCAACTGCCTGAAGGAGACAATCGAGTTGAAGAAGCTCAACGGAGGCCTTATGAAAGCCGGAGCTATTGACGACCTCATCAACGACTGCTACGCCCTTATCTACCAGGAGATTGGTCCTACGCTACCAGGTCCAGAACCGCATGAAGTTCTCGAGGCACGCGCCAGAGCCCGTGCCAGAGAAGAGGCTAATGGTGGGCTTGAATTGAAGCCATCGAGCTCGCTGGGTAATCTTCTTAACCCAATTGCTGCGCAAGACTCGGGGGCGAACGGTGAAGGTGATAAGACAGCGGCACCCGAGGCAGCCCCAAGGCGTAGGACAGGCGTCCGCAGACCTGACATCATTCGGAAAGCCGAGCAAGCTTTTGCTCGGTTTAGTGAGGCACCAAAGTCATCGGTCGCCCCATCCAAATCCCGCGTCGGATCGGTCTCGAGCGGCAGGAACGGGACGCACACTCCTGCCGGAGATGTTGGAGAAGGTAGTGATGCCGATGACCGACCGGGTGAAGATGGCGAGGACACAGAGATGAAAGACGACACAATGATGGAAGGCGACCAGGGCGAAGAGGCCCCTGCGCAGGCCACAGCAGGCTCCAGTCCTCGGGGCAGTATCCACGACTCAGCTGATGACGAAAGTGAGCTCAGCGACGTTCCTGATGACTGGGATGAGCAGCCTCCTCCTTCACTCATGTTTCCGAACCTGAGGAAGAGCGTGGACTCTGCCCGCGAAGGGGGGGGTAATGAATCTAGTGACGGCGGTGACGAGGAGGAAGACGAGGGTGGTGAAGAAGAAGGAGAAGAGGAAGGAGAAGAGGAAGAGGAAGAGGAAGAGGGCGGTGAAGTAGAAGTAGAAGAGGGGGAAGAAGATGAAGGTGTTGAAGAAGAAGAGGCCGAGGCCGAGGAGGGGGAGGGTGACGAAGAAGAAGAGGGAGATGGCGAAGAAGAGGATGAAGATGAGGAAGAAGGCGAAGACGAAGAGGTTGAGGAGGTCGAAGAAGATGAAGAGGATCAAGAGGGTGAAGAGGATGAAGAAGAACAGGAAGACGACGAAGAACAAGAGGGTGGGGAAGAACAGCAAGATGACGAAGAACAAGAAGGCGAAGAGGAGCAGGAAGAGGGCGACGTGGCTGACGAAGACGAGGACGAGTAGCACTCTCAGCCTCTCGAACACTAGAAAGACATGGGGGCACGGCAATTGAGCGCTTGTTGGAAGTGGTTGTTCACGGTAAAGGACAGCCGATATTTGCAGAGAGCAGTAGGCTACAGCCAAGCCCGTTAGGACTAAGCATTGTTTATGTAGGAGTATGAGTCGCATGAGTCGTATAAGTAATCCGCAGTGTAACACACACACACACACACACACACACACACATCGTGGATCGAAGCAAAGAGTCAGTGGTGTCATGGGCATTTCAATATAAACCGCTTGTCTCGGGGTCGTATCAGTCAGTTGAAAAATCCATTCCACATTTACTTACACCTTCAGTTGAACCGTCATTACTATCGAGGACCCCCCCAACCCTGGTTTGAGCGTTATCATTATAGCCACAATGTGCATTATCCGGCAGGTGGCGAAGGAAGACTGCCGCCACACGACGGAGCGGTGGACGGAGATGTGCCAAGCGGCCAGGCAGCGCGGTTGGGCTTGTCGGGTGACAGTGGGCCTTGAGACCTGGTGGGAGGGCGGGTATTGCGATGCGTGTCTGGAGGATCTCTCGGCGCGGCTCTGCTATCCGAGGTATGCTTGAGGACAACGGCGGACCGGCGTGGCGGAAGCATAGCTCTAGGATATGGCAAGTGGGAGAGAGTCCAAGCCCGGGCTCGGAGTGAGTGGCAGTGAATGTCAACTTCCCCAGTAAATGAGGATTGAAACAGATCGCGAGTATATTCAGTCGAACGCGAAGCAAGATTTTCCATGATTATTCCAGTCCACCAACCCACGATGGCACATCCCTCCTTGTGATATGGATATGTGATATTTGTACTAGAGTGATTTTAAGTCACGGCTGCCTCCTCTCAGAACCTGAAAACCTTTGATAATAGAGGGCCTTGTCAACAGCAGGTATAGATAGGCCCAGCTCATCTGTATTTCTACATCTAATTCCAAAAGCTCTGGTCACAAATAAGATGACCACCAAGAAGAAGAAAAAGAAGCTATACCTGCAATGTCCGCGTCCAATCCTCGGTGAGCCTACCTGGTGTAAAGTGGAGACGGTCATGCTACGGGGGTGCGCCGGCCGTAGAAAAAAACTACAACCACCCCCCCAAGCCCTGGACGGAGCGGCGCCAGGGCCAGGCATTACGCCTTCCCAGTGCCGCCTACCTGCCCGCCAGCCGGCAACTTCCGCCCCCGTCGATAACCTTCACACCCGCCGCAGCCAGCACCACCTCACCTTCGTACGCACCCCAGTAGCTTTCCTACCATCACCACCGATCCAACACCCATCGCAATCCCACAACCCCACGACTCCCCAACGCAACCCGCCTCCCGCGATCCGAGCTCTGTCTCTCTCTCTCTCTCGCATCTCGTCCCTTTTCGAAATTCGCGGCCTTTCACCGATCCATCATCTTCTCCAACAACAATACACCAGCGCGAGGATATCCTGCAGCAAGAAACGGGCAAAGGCTATCCTTCCAAAACCTTCCAACACAACACACATACACAATGGCCTCATCGGATGCGAAGCCAGTGCAGGACAAGACGGCCGATCCCAAGGTCGACGAGGCGACGGCGCAGCAGCAGGCCGCCTCCAAGAAGCCCGCGCTCGGCGAGGACGACGAGTTCGAGGACTTCCCCGTCGACGGTACGTTCTCCCCCTTCACTCCCCCATCGTCTCGCCCCACCCCTCCAGTTTTCTCCGCGCTCTGGTCTTGGGCACGGAGACACGGATGATGCCTCCATCGAGAACCATCGTCACAGAGCTGGGGGAGGTATTGGCGTCCTCGGCACGGGAGGGGAATCACCGGCGGACAGGTTTGGACCCCTGGGAACCCGAGCTGACCTGGCCATCACGACAGATTGGCCCCAGGAGGAGACCGAGGCAGCCACCAGCGGAAGCGGCTCGACGCAGCACCTGTGGGAGGAGAGCTGGGACGACGACGACACGAGCGACGACTTCTCGGCGCAGTTGAAGTATGACAACCCAACCCCAACCCGGGACCCTCAGATGCTAACGTTTGCCCAGGGAGGAGCTGAAGAAGGTCGAGGCGTCCAAGCGGCGATGATTGCGCACACCTTACGAGATGTATTTTATTGAGGGAGGGGAAGCTGGAATGACGCATTGAGAAGGGGTGGAACCACGGGCATAGACTACCCCCGTATGAGCTCTAGACGAATCGGCGGCATACCAGGCAGGAATGGAATGAAATCACATAAAAAGGACAACAGGCCTTTTCTTTCTCTCTCTCCTTTTTTTTTCACAGTTTCGGGACGAGACAGACGTGTCTTAGTCTGTTTTTACTGTTTATTTGATGTCGTGACTTTTTACGTTTACTTAGGACATGATACGGGGGGCATTACGTTCATCATGACCAAAAACTCCTCTTTTCTCCTGGGGTCCTACAAACTGGCCTTGCCAGCCCGACCTTACCCATCATCCATCAGACCGACCGAGTTCATATAGCGGGGCGCATCCTCGCACGCGGACGAGGATTGATTTATTTACTTACTCGACAGGGCAGTGACACCGGGCAGTTCCTTGCCCTCGAGCAGCTCCAAGCTGGCACCACCACCGGTGGAGACGTGGCTGAGCTTGCTCTCGACGCCGTACTTGGCGGCGACAGTGGCCGTGTCACCACCGCCGATGATGACGATCTTGCCGCCCTCGGCAGCAGCGACGGCGGCGTCGAGCGTCGCCTTGGTGCCGTTGGCGAACTTGTCAAACTCGAAAACACCAGCGGGGCCGTTCCAGAGGATGGTCTTGGCATCCTCGATGGCCTGCTTGTAAAGCTCGACGGACTTGGGGCCGCAATCGAGACCCATCCAGCCGTCGGGGATACCGGTCTCGTCGGTGGCGGAGCCAACGTTGGCATCCTTGTCGAACTTATCGGCCGTGACGTAGTCGACGGGCAGGACAAGCTTGACGTTGTTGGCCTTGGCCTTCTCGACGAGCTTGCCGACCGTCTTGGCGCCGCTCTCGTCAAAGAGGGAGTTGCCGATGCTGACGTTCTCGAGTGTCTTCTTGAAGGTGAAGGCCATACCACCGCAGACGATGAGGGTGTTGACCTTGTCCAGCAGGTTGTCGATGAGCTGGATCTTGTCCGAGACCTTGGCGCCACCGAGGATGGCGAGGAAGGGGCGCTGGGGGCTCTCGAGGGCCTTGGCGAAGTACTCGAGCTCCTTCTTCATGAGGAAGCCGGAAGCCTTCTGGGGCAGGTCAATGCCGACCATGGAGGAGTGGGCGCGGTGGGCAGTGCCGAAGGCATCGTCTGACCGTCGTCAGTAACCGTGTCTCGGAATAAACCGGCACACTTGCGGAGAGGAAGACTCACTGATGAAGACATCACCGAGGGCGGTGAGGCCCTTGCGGAACTCCTCGACCTTGGCCTTGTCGGCCTTGATCTTGTTGCCGTCCTTGTCCTTGGCGGAACCCTCCTCCTCGATGTGGAAGCGCAGGTTCTCGAGAAGGATGACCTGGCCGTTGTCGGCCTTGTTGACAAGGTCCTCGACGTCCTTTCCGACGCAGTTCTTGGCGAACTGGACGCTCTTGCCGCCGAGAAGCTTCTCGAGCTCGGGGACGACCGGCTCAAGGCTGTACTTGGGGTTCGCCTCGCCGTTGGGACGGCCGAGGTGGGACATCAGGACGACGGCCTTGGCTCCATTGTCAATGGCGTACTTGATGGTGGGCACGGCGCCGGCAATGCGCTGGTTGTTGGTGATCTTCTTGTTGGCATCGAGAGGAACGTTGAAGTCGACCTGCGGGGCGGTTAGTGGGGGGCGGGATGGCCTAGAAGGGACGAACGTAGCGGTATGGCCACGCAGTGTATTCCAATGCCGAGCGTGGCACGGCATGGGAGAGAGTCCCGAGGTGAAGAGCCGCGGCTCGTCCCGTATCGCCAGAATACGGAACGGCTCTGAGCTCTCACCCGGGATCTGGCGGGGGTGGCATGGTGGGGTAACTGCCGACTGCCAACTGCGCAGCACCAGCAACACGGTGTCACAGCAGGGTAGAATGACTTACGCGGATGAGGACGCGCTTGCCCTTCAGGTCAACGTCGGTGATGGAGAGCTTGTTTGCGAGAGACATGATTGTAATTGGAAGGGTATTTGGTGTTGTAGGGGGTGGCGGACAAAGGTGTAGTTGAGGGAGGAAGAGGAGAGAAAAGAAGTTGAGAGGAGATGATGGACGGATTGAGGTATATTTAGGAGGGGAGCTGCCGGGATGGGACAGGTCAGGACAGGAAACACACACTAAAACCATGCAGCAATCAGAGTCACCCTCGAGTGGTTCAACACACGTTGGGGGGGGAGGCTTCGCCCATGGTGGGGTGGGCTGCTATTGACTGCCTGCCCGCCAGGTGCATCGAGGGGCATTTCTCAGTGTTTTTTTTTCATGGCTTTTTTTTTTTTTTTGGCGGGGTTGAACTCGGTCCCTCTTGGCTTAGTGTCTTAGTGGGATGATGCAGCTGCTGTTGTCCTTAGCTGGCCGGGGCCTTCTACCTCCTTCCCTTGCCGGGGGGGGAAGGGGGTCACGCCCGGAAGTGGGCAGCTCAAGCCCAGCACTGCAGCGACAATGCGCAGGAGCTGTTGTGCCCCGCCGTGGTCTGTGACGTGATGGTAGTCTGATACCTCACAGAAACTGCGCTTCTCCCTCAACACCCCCCGGTCGTGGCCGCCCGTCCACCCGGCATCAACGGGACAGCTTCAAAAAGTCACCAGACAAGCCAGCAGCGTCTTGGCTACTGCATTTCCTGTTTCGTCACTATAATTGGATTGCCTCCTATTAGCAGCCACGCCAGGAAGTCCGGACTACAAACCCATCAGGGTAGGCCGGGGTGTCATCAGGAACAGTCCTCCTTCCAAATGACCGAGAGATACGCCGCCCATCTTGCAACGGAATCTGGCACGTCACAGCATCCTCAGACCACTCGTTTCCCCTTGGGCACAGTAGGCAAAAATGACCGAATTGACAGTTGATACTTGTCCCCCCATATCACTGCAGTTTATTTCTGGTTTACTACAAATATAATAACAAGCGCTGATTTGCTACAAAGAGAACAACAAGGGCCGCCCATATCGATTTTCGGGACCCCCTCAAGACACCGAACGCCTGTAACCCCCCAACGAAAGCACCTGGTGCTTTTGTATAGAGATTGAACGAGACCGAAGAGAAACTTGTGATAATAGTCCTCTCCGCGTCAAACCAGTATGTAACGCCTCTAGGAGTGCCTGCAACGATGCACGACATGGCTCTAGCCTTTGCCGCAGACCACAATATATCAATGAAACCGAGCACGGGTGTATGCTTTGTACGAAATGAATTTAGCTGAGGCGAATGTGGGCGTCCTCGCGGGCGGGACGGGTGTCAACCTCTTCCGAGGCGTTGGCCAACGAGAGGTAGGCCGTCCAGGCGATGCCGATCGTGGAGACGAATGGCTGGGGAACATGTTAGTCAAACTCGAGGGTTTTGGTGATTGTTTATTTGCAGCGGGCAACGGTCCCTGGGCAACTCACCAGCTGGAACTGGACGGGCATCAGGCGGAAGTTGATGACCTGCACGGCGGGCCAGACAAGGAAGTTGGCCTTGAGCGTGGGGACATACATGTCGCGCAGCTTGTGCATCACAGCGCGACGGCCGCCACCCTCGGCGACGGTCATGACGGAAAAGAAGCAAAGCAGGCCAAAGGGCGCGAAAATGAGCTGGTCGAAGGTGACGCGCTTCATGGCAGGCACGAAGGCGCTCGTTTTGGTGATGGGGAAGGTGCTCGACAAGAACTTGAACCAGCGGAACTGCAGGGGCGCCATGGCGAAACCATAGGCCATGAAGCGGGTGAGGCGCTCAAAGTCAAAGGGCGGGGGCAGGTGCCTGGCGTCCGGGATGAGGTCCTTCTCGTAGAAGGGGTTCTTGCGGTCGAGGTCGTGGATCTCGATGGCGACGCCGTCGTCCTTGTTGAGGCCGCCGGGCTTGCGGATGGCCTTGAGACGGAGGGCGGTGATGGTCTGGGCCGTCGTGTCGGCGATACCTCCGAGGATGGCGTTAGTCACCATCATGGTGAGGACTGTTGGGGAGTCGACGTTAGCATAAGGGAGGCATCATGGATGGACAAGTATGGATTGGGGGTAGAGGCGAGGCAACGTACGTGGCCGTTCATCGTAGTATTGGTTGAACTTGGAGACCAACCTGGCGACGAGCGCCATTTCGATCAAGGCGATGACTGCGTGGAGCAGTGGCTATAGCGGACAAAAGAAGGTCAGCGCAAGTCGAAATGGTGATTTATGGCGGCAAGCGACGACGATGAAGTTGATGCTGACAGAGCAGAGATGAATACAGTACAAGATACAAGAGAGTGGGAGGGGCAGAGAGAGACAGAGTGATTCAGATGGAGATGTGCGAGGAATGCGTCAAGTTAAGCCTTGGAGGACACAAGAGACAGTGCTACGGGAGGGGGCTGGCATACAAGACGTCCGTAGAGATATTTGCTGTTGACAGCTCGGACGATGCGACGGCGAGAGAGCTCCCACGACATGATGGATCAACTAGGAGGGAAAAGGCCCGGGGCGGGAGTTTTCCTTTTTTTAGCTGGCGGAGGGATATGCGTGCGATGGAGCGACCGGCGGCGGTTCGTTTCGACGCTCTTGGGATCTAGGTAACGAGTGGCCACGCTATCGACTTGTCCGTCTCCTCGAAATGAAATGACGGGCAAACAAACAGGAGCGAAGTGGGTGGAAAGCTGGGCGTGGATTTGGCAAAGGGGGCCCCGTTGATGGAACGGGCTCTTTTGGTGCTTCTGCAGGCTTCGAAGGCTGGGTACGATGACGACACCGTGGACGGTCGCCCCTTCGGTAGCGCAAAATAATGATTGGTCCAAGCCGGAGCTTTGTTCCCACTGGGCGGCGAAGGAGGAGGAGGAGCTGGGACACGATACGACAAGGCGAAGAGAAAGTGAGCGAGCAAGCAAGAAGATCGCCCAAGCAAACCTGGGCAGAGATGAGATAACGTAGGAGTGATGTGTCTCTTTAGAAAGGGGGGGAGAAAGGTGGGAAGGGACGGATTCTAAAAAGAAATGGAGCAGCAGATGGAAATCCCGGGTGACCATCCAAGTGCTAATCTGTCAATGCCTAGAGACGGTAGAGAACTGAACCTGGGGCCTGCGCGTAGGAACTCGAAACGAGAGAGAGAAAGAAAAAAAGGCAATGGAAGGTACCGGGTAGTGTACGGATTCCAAAGTGCCGGTCCCCTACCTACCCAGTCATCTTCTTGGTCTGTGGATGGGTGACAAGTTTCGGGTGAGTTGATGGATGTGGAGAGACGACGCGGATGACGGCACTGTTTCACTGTGTCCTGCCCGTCCATCACATATCAGCAGCCAACCAACACACACACACACACACACACACACACACCTCGAAGGGGCTGTGATTACTCCTGCCAAGTACTACCTACCCTTACTACTACGTGCTTACCTACCTACCTAACAGAAGTAGGAGGTAAGGCGTGTACGAACGGCCACCGAATTCCCGATTGACAGATGACTAAACCGAATCGTTGAAGAGCTCTCCCCCATCAGCCTTCTCCCCTCTTCACCTCGGACGGCTCCGGCCGTGCCGCAGCCGCCCATCAGAATGCAGAATACTGCACAGTGCATTCAACCCGCCCTCCGCCCTCTCGGTGATGCTCGTCTTCGTTACCTACAACTTGCCCCGTCTAGTTACGTTCGGTACTATTCTGTCGTCGAGGTTTCGTACATTGGACGCCCAAAAGCATACACTGCAATCATTTCCTGCGTACCTATTGACGGACTCCTTGCTGGCAGTTTTCGTCCGTTTGTTCGCCCATAGGGAAACCGACCGACGGCGCCATTTGGCCCCGTCCCTGCGCCGGAACTCCAAACACTTCTCCTGCCCTTCCGATCAATGCTCCCGTTTCACACACGCGTACAATTTCGCGCGGTGACTGCTGTCCTAACCACGTCCCGCCGCATGGCGATGACGTACAGGACGGGAACCTTTTTCTCGCCTGTCGACCGCCTTGGGATGGAACTAGCTGCCGTAGCCTGTGGTGATGAACCCATCCCCACCCTTTTTCTCTCTCGCGCCGCGCGGGGGCCTCGACTCTTCTCAGGCGAGTCTGATCCCCTCTGATCCGTTGCCCCCGGAACGGAAACAAAGTTACGGAACGGTCGTGATTTGACCTTCTCAAAGCCCGAGCATGTTCACTATAGGGGTCCTTGAGGCAGGATGAACCCTGGCTATACGTCCCAATATGTAGCGGTTATATCAAAGGGTGGCAGGGCCCAAAAAGCTAACATGATCAGAATACCCATACATCTTGTGTCTTTCTATTGCCACCTGGCCCAATTCTACACTCTCTTCATCTTGATATAACAGTTCTACTAGTATTCTCCTTAACCCGTATACAATCTAGAGCTTATAGATGGTAAAATTAAGTGTAATAAGGAAAGGGATAGTGACAGTAGTAGCGATGGTGATGCAATAGGAGGGGAAAGTCACTAACAGTTAAGCTGGCAGAAGTAGGTACTGTAGTAGGGGGGGGATGAACATTGGTTACCCAACAGGGGTATTTTTACTCCGGCCTGGTACCATCGTACGTAGCTTGTCTTCTGATTTGTTCCCTTCTCATTCCCTCGTAGCCAATCGCTGTATCGACCAAGGTTTTGAGAAAGACTCATCTATCAAACTCACAGCCGAGTCGAAGCACACTGTCAATGCCGTTGGCCGGCTTTATGCCTCCTCTCGACACGTGACACCTTTCCTTCGCATCACTCCTCTGAGCGCAGCTTGGTTCGAGACGTCAGTCGAACCATAGGGCTCACATCCCTCAGCCGCGGCTCATTCCGTCAGTCATCAAAGATGCCCAGGTATGGTGTCGTCGCAATGTTTGCCTGGAAGACGGAGACATGCTTAAAGGATATTGGTGGCTGCCTCGATTCAACCTCGTGTCTCCCTGAGTAAGTGCCCCCTCAGTTCCCGTCTTTGTTTTGCCTCTATCCCTGGGACAGTTTCCAGGATGACGCAGTATAGATTTGAGGTCTGAACCACCTACGACCCTTGACCCTTTGTGATCGGCGTAAACTACTGATAGCGGCAAGCCCAACTCACCAGCGCTCGTGCAGTTACTTGGGTCCAGCCCATAAGCAACATGAGCTGGGGCCCAGAAAAGATATATTTAGTATACGGCGTCTCAAAAGAGAGCAGCAGTTCAACTTGTAGTCCCCATGCTGACCTCAGTGTCATTGACCCACGCACGCCCTCTAGCTACCTTGCCTCTCCTTCCTTCAGAAAGAGAACTGCTGCATAGCTCGCTGGATACGAGCGAAGTTATCCGACCGAGTCGTCGTTCCGCACCGTCCGTCATCTTGAGTAATGTTGAACATAATTAACTTGAGACATGAAAGTAAAATGGTCACGCCAGCTTGATGGACCGTATGAGGCGTACCGTCCGTAGTGATGAACACTATTATTGCAGGCCCCAAGGTTCCGGCCGCGGGGGGGTTCCTTCTGTGTAGTAACGCCATCTGGCTCGAGCCAAATCTCTAACATGACTAGGAAATGAGGACAATGAAGCATAGCGTTGAACGTAAGGCACTCACAGCGGTGCTAAACGCCCGCTAGGTTCTACTGCCGTACAGTTGTTCAAGGGCGCAGATGGCCCTGAGAGTTGCTGTGACTATATACAAGATATCTGGAATACCCTTTACATAAGTTAGCATAAATAAGTTTCAATATGAACAGCTACAAGAAATAAGAGACGGTCCAGTCTCCCTGACTGCCTCAAAGGTCACTAGGTTTGCCGGTTACAAATATAGCGAGAAGCAAATCACAAAACAGCGAAACAACGCCGAGAAAAGGAATCCAGCATGACAAGCGAATATGACGTGATTGGTAGCTTCAAGTCCATTATGCTGTTGAGTTTTGCTATGCAATTCAAAGTTGTCGTGTCCTCTCTCGCCATCAACCCTCATAAGATGTTCATGGTTCTCAAAGATCGTGGCCTTGCTCATGTGTAATTTGGTTGACGTCGTTTCAATCGCTTCCGGCGAGAAACACCATTTAATATCTTTCCGAATACTCTTTCATGGCTCTTGCCGTACGTTCCTCAGTGGTCTACCGACGCACCTAATCCAGGAATACATTCACAGATTCGCGCGAGTACCCCACCGTCCTCGGCCAGCCGCTGTAATCCGCCTCGAACAGGATGGCGTCGTTGCAGGCGCTGCCCAGCGACGTGTTATTGAGCCACGCGGGCTCCCAGTACCAAACCCCGCGCCCCAGCCCCCGCGGGGCCTCCCTGACGATGCGGAGGACCTCGGCCATCCACTCGACCTGGCCCGCAACGCTGTACGGTATGCCCGGCTCCGACGACTCGGGAATCGGGTTCCAGCGCCCGTCACACACGGCCGGGTAGTCCGTCTCGACGACCTGCATGGGCTTGCCGTACTTGTCCGCCATGGCTCGCAGGACAGCACCGAGGTTCTCAAACGTCGCCTCGGTGCCGTAGAACGGGTAGAAGCTGAACCCGAAGCCGTCCCACGCCGACGGAGGCACGCCGTTGTCGACGAGCGCGCCGTACCACCTCTCCTGCAGCGTCAGGTTCCAACCGTTGTCGAGGTGGAGCATGACCTCGGGCTTGGGCACGCCGGCGCAGGTGGCGTCAGTGACACCCGCCCGCGCCGCCTTGTACAGCGTCGCGAGGTTGGAGAAGTTGGCCACCGTGGCCGGCCACGGCTGCACGTCGACCGAGACGCGGCCCAGGGGCCAGAGCATGCCGTGGCGGATCTCATTGCCGAGCGACACAATGTCCAGCGTTACGCCAGCGTCCTTGAACGCGACGAGCGTCTCGCGGACGTACTCGCGCAGCCTACCCACCAGCGGCCCCAGCTCCGTCGGCCAGGCAGCGGGCGCCGGCTGCTTCTGCGGGTCCGCCCAGCTGTCGGCGAAGTGGAAGTCGAGGAAGACGCGCTGGCCCTTGGCCTGAAACCGTTTGGCGAGGCTGATGGTGTAGTTGAGACCGTAGATGCCGTCGGGCGGGTCGACCCACAGGCGGAGGCGGACGGCGTTCATGCCGCCGTCGGCGAGGATGTCGTCGGCAGGCCGCTCCTGGTTGCCCCGTGCTGTATCGACGAAGATGTTCTTCGAATCCTCGAGCAACTTCAGGGAGCTCAGGTCGTGACCCTTGTAGAAGAAGGGCGTTCCGTCGCCGGGACCAGAGCTGAGCTCCCGTTAGACCATTGGTTATGATCGAGTTTGGCTGAGTGACTTACATGGTGCCCTCCGTGACTGGGGCCGCCGCCGCCAGAGCCGTGAGGCTAAGCAGGGAAAGAATTCGCCTTGCGATCATGATGAAGCGATGCCAATACAGATGCCGCAAGTAAGATGTTTTGCAAAGCTTTTGACAAGACTGCTCTTATATGTATACCGATTCCCGTGTCGCCGGGCTAAAAAGCAAAACTCGAGCCATCAGTTCGGCCGCCCGCCGAGCCAAGATCGAAATAAACGCGAACTGGCTGTCATAGGCCCTTGGCAATATTTAGCCCTTCTTCTCGGTCCAACGTGACGGCTAGACGGAAGATTTCAGCGAGCAGAAACAGCATCGAAAATTGGTCACCCCCCCCGAGCTGTGGGGACACATCGCGGGGTCACCGGGGGAGCGACCCCCGTTCCGGGCAGCCCGACGATTGGTGCGCCTGGATGAGTTGCCCTTGTCGCCTCCCGCAATTTCGGACAATGTACCCCCACCGAGCTAACCGTCGTTACCTGTTGTGCCAGTCTCCAAACGGTCTGAATTGCCTTGATTCGCTGGCAGTCTGGCAAGCGCGGATGAAGCTGCGAGAAAATGGTCATCGAGATAGGAGCCAAAGCTCAATTCTCCAACGACTGGTATCCTATTTGGTTCGTACAAGATATACAGTAATGGCCATAACATCCAGTTTTGCGTAAGCTTAACCATCGGCTAGGACTCGGGTCCAGTCAAACTTCCTCCACTTCTTGTTGAACCCCTCGACCCGACGGTCGCCCTTGTTCCACCGTCCCTGTTTCTTGATCACGTCCGGGCCGACGTCCAAGATGCCCCCGATGATCTCCCTTGCGAAGAGGTCACCCCGCGGCCAGCGGTCAGAGTTTTCAACAATGTGACCGAGGCCGCCGTCGAGTGTGAACCACACGTGGAAGTATGGCATCTCCTTCGCGATGCTCCGCCTGAACGCCATTCTGCCCATGCCATCCCGTGCCTTGGCGGCCGTGTCAATGATCTTTTGGTGCTGTGACCACTCGTCATCTGTGGTGAGGAAGGCCTCCTTGAAGTAGGCCGGGGCCGTGGCGCCCTCTTCGTAGGGGATCGGCACGGCCATCATGGCGGCGTGGAGATGCCGTTGCGGCGCTGCGGCGTTTTCGTAAAAGATGACTTCCTGTCCCTTCTCGTGGTACATCCTGGTGAGAGATTTCATGAAGTTCCGTATCTCTTCCCACTCGTCGTCGTCGCACTCCAAGAGGTTCTTGTGGTGTGCCGTGGGTACGATGACTGCGCCGCCTTCACTGACCTCCGGGTCCGTGGGCAATGTCAAAAAGACACGGGTGCCGAGGGAGATGACGGGTGCCAGAGGCGGTTGGCCCTTATCCTCATGATGGCACAACGGGCAGTTGGACAGAATCCGTGACACCTTCTGGTAATCGTTGACGGCGACGTTCTTTAGGTTGGCCTCGGACTTGTGCACCCGCTTCGCAAGCTTGTCTGCGTTCTCGTCCATGTAATCGAGGTCGTTGTCAAACTTGCTGTCCTTGGCAATGCGCTCAGCAAGCCGCATGCCCTCGCCGCCGGCCTGACCGCGTGTTCTGCGCTCCTCGCGAACCATGTCCTCGATTGACATGTCCTCGTTCGCTTCCACATTCCCTCGCTCCCGGCCGCGCTTGTTCTCTATGGCTGTAACTTCGCCACGAGTTCCTGCCAGCATCCTGTTATCCATGACACCCAGAACGACCGATTGCGGACCGTTAGTGGCAAAGCTGGCCGCGGCTTGGTTGTATTCGGCTTCCAGCTTGGCGGCATCAGGTGCCTTGCGTAGCTTGGCCTTCATCATCTGCGCTCGCAGCCTGTTCAGTGCGGTCTGGTCCATGGGGGTGTGCTGCATGGCATCGTCGGGAATGACGGTGCCCTGCTCAAACTCTTCGGCACGCTCTCGTTCGGCCCGGTCTCGTTCAGCAGACCTATCGGCACGGTGCTTTTCCAGCCGCTCACGATACAAGTCCCCGGTCGGTTTCTCCTTGCTCACGTACCCTTCGCCGTACACCTTGCGTCGCTCCAGTTCAATCTTCTCCTCCCGGGCGTCGTCGAATTCTTGCAAGTCGCCGTACCTCTCCAGAGCAACATCTTCGACTGATCGGCCAGACTGCTCTGCCATGGAATAAACACCCTTGAGCTTGGTCATGCGCCACTGAGAGCCGTTGTCACCAAACTTGTAACTGACGGTTCTCTCCGTCGGTGGGAGCTTTTCATCCAGGGTCGTAATGTTACTCAGGTCCCCAAAGTCTCTGTTGATTTCCCTGTCATGGATGACTCTAACCGGTTCCTCTTTGGGTGGCGGCTTGGCCTCCTCCTTTTTGCGCTGAACATAGTCGATGTCGAGGGCTGACGGGGCAGTCATCCAGCTATCGCGGACCAACGGTGGGTCTGCAGCCTTCGCTTCCGGTGGTGTAGCTTCCTCGTCGGGTATCGGCAAGTCCTCCTTGGGATCCGAGGTCTTTTCATGCCTTTCTCCGCCGTTTCCATCGTCTCTATCCTTCTGTCTGTGTCTTGATCGTCGCTCCTCGTCGTCCTTTGAATGGCGAGATCGCTTATGCCTGTGTCCATCCTCCTCGTCTCCATCGTGCCGTCGCGATCTTTGATGGCGATGTCTTTCGTGATCACGGTCTCGGTCGCGTTCCAGGTCACGATCACGCTCTCTGTGACTTCCTCTCTGGCTATCTCGTTCTCCCCGTCTGTCGGATGACCTGTCGCGGTGGTGATGATGTCGGTGTTTCTTCCTCTGTCTGCGCTCTTCTTTTTCGCGTTCAATGCGCTCCTTCTCTCCCTTCTCTGCGGCAAGGGCCTTTTCGAATTCGTCGAGGCCGTCCATGGCTGCTTGAGCAAGCGGCGCTAGGCTTGCTGGGACTTGCTTGAGCAATAGCTTCAATGGTATGTTTTTTTTTACCTCAGGCCGCAGACAGAACGAATTGGCCATGCAAGCTGGACGTCACTCGCCAGCACGAGCCATCTGGATTTTGGAGCCGACCAGGGGGGTCCTGATTAATGGTTACAGGGGATGTCTTGCCCACTCTAACGCCCCGCGCGGGGCACTCAGCTCTTCCGTCTCTTCCAGAACTTTTTTTCCTAGCGGCTGCAACAGCAACACCGAGAAAGCCGCATACATACTTACCCGATACCTCTACCAAAATGGCTTCAACTTCCGCAGCCGCGCCCGCTGAGAACCAGTCTACTCAGGAGAAGGCCTCCACTCAGATGCCGACATCTATCGTCGTCGTCGGCATGGCCGGTAAGGGTTTCGCACCGTATAGGCCTATTCAGCTCTGACCAATACAACTCCCAGGCTCCGGCAAAACAACCTTCATGCGACGCATCAACTCCTACCTGCATGGCAAGAATGATCCGCCGTACGTGATCAACTTGGACCCGGCTGTGCTCAATGTTCCTTTCGAGAGCAACATCGACATTCGCGACTCGGTCAACTACGAGGAGGTCATGAAACAGTACAACTTGGGACCGAACGGCGGAATCTTGACGTCCTTGAACCTCTTTGCCACAAAGGTCGACCAGATTGTTAACCTGCTCGAGAAGCGCGCGGCCCCAGACGCAGAAAACCCCACCAAAAAGCCCATCAAGAACATTCTTGTCGACACTCGTAGGTCTTTGATGCGTATTTGCTCCTTCACAGCGGGCTAACAGCGCTGTAGCTGGACAGATCGAGGTCTTCGTCTGGTCCGCCAGCGGTACCATTCTTCTCGAGTCGCTCGCCTCTTCATTCCCGACCGTTATCGCCTATGTCATCGATACACCCAGAACCACCTCCACAAGCACATTCATGAGCAACATGCTGTACGCCTGCAGTATCCTCTACAAGACCAAGCTCCCGATGATCCTGGTCTTCAACAAGACTGATGTGCAGGACGCGAGCTTTGCGAAGGAGTGGATGACGGATTTCGAGGCTTTCCAGGCCGCTCTCCAGCGCGATGAGATGAGCGACGTGATCGGCGGCTACGAGACATCAGAAGGCGGCAGCGGGGGCAGTGGCTACATGGGCAGTCTGCTCAACTCGATGAGTCTGATGCTGGAGGAGTTTTACGCCCATCTCAGCTTCGTTCCCGTCAGCTCTCGTCTCGGCACGGGTATGGACGAGTTCTTCGCGGCGGTGGAAGAGAAGGCGGAGGAGTTCAAGCAAGACTACCTCCCGGAGCTGCAGCGTAGGCGAAGTGAGCGGGAAGAGAAGAAGCGCCAGGCCCGTGAGCACGAGCTGGACAAGATGATGAAGGGCATGTCGGTGGATGCGGGCAAGAAGCCCATGGTCGTCAAGCCTGTTGAAGACGACGATGGCATCGACGTTGCCAGCGACGTCGACGACGACGATATGCCGGATGACGAGGACGACCGGGAAGGACTCCAGGCTCGTTACGAGGCGGCCATGGAGGCGGAAGGCGATTCCATCATGGCTGATGGCAGTTTCGCCAAGTACCTGCACACGCGGCAGACGTGATGGGGACGGTGGGAACGGAACACATTCATGCACATAGGACGAAGCTTGGGCAGGAAGACGGCGTTTTAGACGGTTGCTGCATTATCATGAGATACCTCGAAAAGGAAGAACAGGTGCAGAAAGTTGCCTTGCTCTATGAATTGATTTTGACCCCCCAATACCATAACTCCTGTAGACGTCGGCGTCCACGGTATGTCCGGCTCTCATCACGGCGGCTGAAGCGCGCTCGTGCTCTCGGACATGCATCCCTCTTGGGCAAATCTCTAGCGGAACACTGGTTCTTCACAAGCGACCAGCTAGGCCACGGCATGATGTCTCATCCGGTACCGATGCTCGAATCTGCGCAAAAACTCCAACACCCCGGCCTCTCCGCTGCCTCCCGGTGCTCTTTCATCCTCGTAATGCGTGTAAATGTCAAAGAAGAACGCCCGGTTGGGCGTCATCATCTCGCCTCGAACTGAACCATTCTGTCAAAAAGAGTCAGCACGCCTGCTCGCCCCTAAAGCCTCGGAAGAGCGTAGAAGACTCACCTCTTGGTACGCTCCTTGTATAGGATGCGGCAACCGCACTCCTTGCAGCGGATGGGGTCGGCGCGACGCAGCTGGAACTTGAGGCCGCAGTCACCGCAGAGGTACTGTATCTGAGGACCCTCGGCGCCATAGGATGAGTAGGCGGCCGCGCTGGGGGCGGAGGTCGCGCCGGCGGTAGGGACTTGGTAGGCTTCGCGAGACATAATTTTGTTATATATGTATTCTTTTCCCGTTTGTCGAGAGGTGAGGTTTCCTTGACAGAAAGCGGAGATCAAGTCGGGGTGGGGTGAGGCGGCGATTTTCTTCTTTCGCGGAGGGCGTGATTGGAAATGCAGAGGTGGGCTGGATGACAATTTGTTAAGCGGTGAGGGCGCGTAGGGGTGGCAGAAAAAAAAAAGAGGTTGCCTCGGGGGGGGGGGCGTTGTGGTCGGTCCACTGGCGCCCGGGGATCGGGCATGGGGCTGCATGGTATGGCATGGCATGGAATCTCCGGCGTGGCCCACTTCCCGAGGTTATCACTGGTTAATTATCTGTACTGCCGCCCGCCCACCTCGGAAGAAACAAGTCTTGACCGCGCAGCACACTCTCCTCTTCGTATTATCTTTCTCCATGATTTCACCTCTCTGTTGACTTCTTGGCGGGTTCCGGTTCGCAAGCGACGACACGGCAATGCATTATAGTCGACAAACCCAGCACTGTCGATAACGCTCAATTCCTGTTTCGATCATCGACTAGGTACAACGAATACCACCACCACGGCAACACTTACTAGCCCACCATGACGCCCACCTCCGAATTCGACGTCGGTGTAGAGCCTGCTGGATCGGAGTGCCCCTTCTGCATAATCGCAACCGAATACCCGCCTTATGACCCTATCCAGCCGCCTCAGGACGACGCAGTCCTCGACCCCAACAGGCTTCCGACGCCCGCCTACGTCGTCCTCTCGACCCCCACTCTCATCGCCTTCCTCGACATCCTACCGCTATCGCGCGGTCACCTCCTCCTCTGCCCGCGCACCCACCGCCCGAAGCTTACTGATGCCTCGCCCAACGAGTCGGCTGAGATGGGCCGCTACCTGCGCATTCTGTCCAGAGCCCTCACGCGCACCACGGGTGTCGAGGACTGGAACGTGGTGCAGAACAACGGCGCCGCCGCCGCCCAGGTCGTCATGCACATGCACTTCCACCTAATACCCCGCCCCGAGATCCGCGCGAGCGGCCGCTACAGCGAGAGCTTCACCATGTTTGGCTGCGGTCGCAGAGAGGAGCTGGACGACGAGGACGCCGAGCACTTTGCCAAGGAGCTGCGGGAGAACGTGGCCGACATCTTGAGAGAAGATAAGCACAAGTCCAAGCTTTGAACGTGGTCTTTTTTTTTTTTTTTTAAACAACGTTTATTCATTTCGTGTATGGATGGACCCCAATTGGGGTCCGAGCTGCCGTATAACGCAGTACAATTTGTTCGCCGTAGCGCTGTCTTTTGCTCTTGTTTTGCTCATGTGAGTCGTACCACTCAGCACCACTACCACCACCACCATCACCGTTTCTACCCTCTCTCCCGTATCTACTCATCATCACCCAAGAAGACCTTGACACCATGGGGAAGGAAGGTGCCGTCGCAGACCTTGAAGCGGTCGGGGATGGCTGAGACCTTCTTGAACTCGTCATCGGTCAGGGACCAGCCGTCGAGGTCGAAGTTGGCCTTGATGCGGCCCTCAGAGACGGATTTGGGGATGACGCTGACGTCTCTGGCGAGGCCCCACTGGAGGAGAACCTGCTGGGGGGTGCGGCCCTTGGCCTTTGCGAGGTCAAGGAGGGTCTGATTGGTGTAAAGGGGGGAGTCGGTGCTGCCGAGGCACGAGTAGGCCGTGGCGTGGATGCCCTTGGACTTGCAGTAGTCGAGGAGCTTGGGCGAGGGGTTGCAGGGGTGAAGCTCGATCTGGTTCACGGCGGGGACGATCTGGGATTCTTGTCAGTGCCATGTTCTCGCGTGGACAATAGGAACGGGCCGAGAGCGAGTCCCTCTCACCTTGGTCTGTGGGTCGTTGAGAAGGCGCTCGAGGTGGGTGATGCCAAAGTTGGAGACACCAATGTTCTTGACCTTGCCGGTACCAACGAGCTTCTGAAGCTCGCGCCAGGTGTCGAGGTAGTCCCAGTCGGGGTAGTGCTTCTTCAGGTCATCAGGGTCGGTGCTAGAGGGCCAGTGCATGAGGTAGAGGTCGACGTAGTCGGTCTGGAGATTCTCGAGAGACTTGGTGATAGCCTCGGGAACGCGCTTGTGCCAGGGGTTGTCGAGCTTGGTGGTGAGCCAGATGTCCTCGCGAGGGACGCCGGAGGCCTTGATGCCGTCGCCGACCTCCTTCTCATTGCCGTAGGCGAAGGCAGTGTCGATGTGGCGGTAGCCGTTCTTCAGGGCGGCCTCAACGGCGAGCTTGACCTGGTTCGGCTGGGACTGCCAGGTACCCAGGCCAATGGCGGGGATCTTGTCACCCGTATTGAGGGTAAAGGTACGTGTGGTCTGCTTAACGTCGGTCATGGTTGGGAGTTTGCGTGCGCGTATCTACACTGAACGAAGACTGGTCGGGGTATCGTAGAGAGAAAGAGGAGCAAAAGCCGAAATAGATATAGAAAGAGAAGAGTAATGTGAAATTATCAGGATGCTCCTGAGCGGTCGGGGAGAACTCTTTTGTATGCGCGAGGCAGGGGGGGAGCCAAGAAAGTGAAGGGGCAGCAGCGTTCAAGAGGAAGGCGGGGGGGAAGGGGACCAAGAGGCGAGAAGTGTGCTCGGCATCCATTCCACCTCATCCCGTGTGTCCTTGATCCGATCTCTACCTATCCGTAAGAGGTACCTACCTGCATTACGTTGATTACTACCTATCTATCTACCTGATAGCGTAGTGTACCTTAGCTACTAGGTAGATACCCACGTGGTATTACGCCTGCGGGAGATAACGCCCCGCCCTATGAACCTTCCCTCCTCCCCCTTGGGCCTTGGATGCTCCGAATGCGCAAGCACGACTGTGGAGGCGACAATGAGCGGGAAGAGATAGAGAGGAAGGTCCAGTCCATGGAGTTTGTCGCGCAGGCCAACCAAAAGGAACCCTAAGTTATCCCCGCCCCAATATTGCCCCTCCCCCCACCTTTTGTACGCAGTTTAATGCCCCGGGAACCCCTCCGGCCGGCCTTCGTTGCGCGTTGGATGCGCCTCCTATTGGCTCCGAGCTTTTGGTCTCTTTCCTTTGGTCGGAAGTTAGTTCATCCCTGTTTCCAGTCATGCGCCGCTATCCCCGAGAGAGCAATTCCAGCAATTGCGTTCTTCATCATTACACGACACGCAGCCAGCCCACTCTGACCAGGACTCCTGCGTCTGCATTCAACAACTCCCCACAGAGCCCTGTCGACTCGGACGGCTGGGGGTCAGGGAGTGTATGGGTAAACAGAGAGTAGTTCAACGAGGGGCGTCACTGCGCTTGTTGTTTGTGGCTCTCTCTCTCTCTCTCTCTCTCTCTCTCTCTCTCTCTCTCTGCGCGTAAAAAGACCTGGTCCCGGGCTTGATCTTGGTCAGTCTTCTTCGATGCGCTTGATTGGCAGCGCTTGTTGCCCGTTCCAGCCCGTGTCGCTGAAACGGGCCAATGTGCCCCGATGCGCGACTAACAGGACGTCATACAGGCACACACACGTACGAATACTGTTGCGGCAAACACATCTTGGACGCCACGGGCTCTTGGTTGGCCCATGACAGGCGGGACATCCTGCATCCGCCGCCGCCGCCGTGCACCCTGGGCCCGGGTCGGCGGGACCTGACGCATCTTCTCTCGCGCAACCGCGCGAATATCTTGCCAGGAAGCCATTGACGCCCCCACATTGCCACGACTCTTAGGTCTTGCGTCCACTGGGCCCCTGCTGGTTGGTTTACTTTTGTCGAGGGAAAGAAAGCTTTCCAGAAACCAGCCAAGAGGATACAGAAAACGCTGATTCACCAAGGAATGCATCTGGACAGTCTTTGGATGTATCTCTCTCGTCCGTGCTACGTATCTGTAATGATTGACCTTTTCTTGTCATCGCCGTCTTGTCCTTCGCGATTTGTTGGAAAGCTGCAGCCACGACAGTACCAAACTGACATTTGTCAAATCATCTGAAATCTGGACCTTTGAGTCGCGCCCAAGTATTTTAAGACGTTTACAGAGCTATTCATACTCAACGAATGTCACTTGGGAATCTGTCGCAAAGGTTATCGCCATGCTAGAGCTTCTTCGTACACAGCTACGATCTGATGAGACGCAACGGGAGATTGATATTGAATTGCTCTCTTACTGTTTGTCTTCCTTCTCCTACTCAGAATGGGTAGTAGATTCGATATAACTTGAGCCTAGTGATCCTCATTCAAGGTTACCATCACCATGGCCCACTGAACGGTAAAATGGTTGTGAGGCGTCTGAGAGACTGGTTAGACAAAATAGATGGGATGTCGTCGACAAAAGCGCCTCAAGGTCGCATCAGACCCCCCACAACTCGGACTGGCCACATAAAGCTGGCTCGTTTTCTCGGCTATTCTGCCTATACCGCTGTACTGGCCAATTGGCGTGATGGTCGAAGAGGGCTGGTCCAGTGGGAGGAATGACCGTGGGGACGGTCTCGAACTTGACACACGGGGCCCCGTTCGCGTCTTTGGTATGTACCTTTTCCTGGGTCTCTTGATACGTTGCTCGCCATCTACACTTTGCGGGAGTTGGAGCTGCAGATGCTCTCTGGCTGAACACTAAATGCGAGCCCCTAAGTCCTGTGTAAGAGGGACACCAATCTACTATTCGAGACTGTCAGATCTTTTGGGCTGTTATGGTGCTCTAGAAGCTGTACTCGTAGACAAACCCCTGCAAGAGACGGGTCTGCCGGGCCCCATGTAGCATGCGTGGCGATACAAATGCCACTGGCGAAGAGCGTAACCCCAACCAGCTATCACTGGATGCACACATCCACCGATTCCCCGATAGTCTAGTGGTGAGGATATCTGCTTGTCATTTGCACGATTCGCAGGGGACCGGGGTTCAATTCCCCGTCGAGGAGGTATCATCAGTCATTCTGTGATCGAAAAAGTTCTTTTTACCGCCTTGTATTCGTACCTCAGTTGGTTATCACCCCCTAATTGGCCTTTGGGGAGGTTACCATCGGCACTGTCAGATGGCCATTGCATACAGTCTCGGTACAGTGTACGTTTGCCGACTCACGGAAAGACGAAGGACTTGGCAAATTGTCATGTTACTGAGTTACCGGCAACCGGTCAGGAGGCCGTCGACCCACTGATTTATGTTTAACCGAACCGTCCGTTGCTACTGTTCAGCATAGCGGACACGCCATACCCCAAACTACGCAAACTACGATCAACCCGCTGGAGAAGCAGCAGTCTAACGCCCAGGCCGCACCCATGCTACCAATCCCGTAGCGAAAAGTGCACGACCAATTGATCCTGCTTAACAGGCCAACGACGCCTGTGGCTCTTTGGAATATATATATATATATAATATATATATTGGCACTGCAACCACTCCGTACAGAGTATGAAACAGTCGACGTCTGCAGCGTCTACCGCGTTTTGGCGCGTAGATCGTACCTGCTCGTATGACAAGGGGTGGGCCGCCTGCGAGGGCCTATGCCCTAGATCAACACTTGGCTCGCGTTTTCCCCCGTAGGCTACGATTGATGATGCGGGCATGCGACTGGTCTCACAACGGGTCAAGATAAGTGAGCGCGTGGCTCAAAGCTTCCGAAGCAGATGTCATGCTACCGCCTGCCTTTAAAGGTTACACATTACACGGGCTTACCACAGCAAGTATTAGGGCAGGTATGAGCAATCTATACGGAGGTACAAATGACCCTTTCAAGATGTTTGAAGCCCGCCCCTACAATGAGTCAACGTATAGTCGTGAAGGGCTATCGTGGTTGTCAAAGGGCTGTTTCTGAGATTCCATGTGGGTTTTGTAAGTGACTGGAATGAGTCTAGGGGTCTAGGGGCTGTCAGCAAACTCTTACGGACACACATTTAGGTTTTCGAGTCCTCTAAAGGTCAAGTTGACTGTGGTTATATATGTTTTGCTACACTCACAACATGCAGTCGCGTTATGGGGGGTTGAGAGCCAAGCAGGGTCTACTTTGACCGTTGTAAAGGCATGGCAACCCGGCGCGAACGAACGTCGACCGCTGACTCGACAGTTGGGCTTACTCATATTGAAGCCCCTCAATGTTATCAGAATATCATACTTGCGCCCGACTTTCATGGTATTGACAGAAAAATGACATTCTCAAGGCAAACAAGAAAAAGAAGGGGGGCGGCGGGGGGGAGTGTTACGGGCAATTTGCGCACCACCGGCGCCGAAGCAGAGCGCCCACCAGCCGAGTCCCCCGAAACACGGGCCCCGTTCCTTTCATCGCGAGCGGGTCCACCAGCCGACACTCTCAACGACCGAACTCCGGGCCCCAGGTCATGAAAATATAGTCCCTTATGGCTTACCCATTCTTGGCCCCCATCTAGCCCCCCAAGTTCCTCGGTATCAGCCAATCTCCCTCACCTTTATTTGACAACCTCCCTTAGGCGGTGCCCAACCAGCAATGGGAGGGGGGGGGGGCGGCCTCGACTTTCTGCGGCCAGGAGACCATCATCTCGCTCGGCAATCGACCAACCAGCGAGAGCGGGTGGTTTTTTTGGTATGGTAATTGGTCGAATAGTAACAAGCTATTGGACGGAGTAGCTGCGGACGCAAATGAGAGGGGGGGGAAAGAAGAAATAAGGTGGGAGGAGAAACACAGGCGCACTATGTCGGGCAATTGCGTGGGTGCAGATTGACGCCCGACGAGTGCTCAAAGAGGTACATGTAGTTGCTCACTCCCGTCTATCAACGCTCCTGCTCGCACCGCTTTTTCCGAGTCTGTTCTCTTCCCCCCCGCCAGTCCGCCAGTCCGCCAGTCCCGAAGATGACGAAATGGACCATATCCGTGCACGACGATCAAGATGGACGGCGGCTGTCGCATGCCGCCCGCCGTCCAACGGCCTTCGCCCTACTTGTCCGACGGAAAAGGACAGAAAAATATAATCGCAAGGGAAAACATTCATGAATGTGGATGTACGAAGTCGGGATATCACCAGAGTGGGACGCAAGACGGAATGTGTTGGATGGCAGAATGCTCGTCTCGTCATCTATTCTACGAGTTGACGATGACTAAAGGCGTCACAAGACTGAACTGATGTCGGCGAGATACAAAAGACAAAGACGATTTCTAGTAAAAGAGAAAGACGGAAGAGAGGCGCGCTCACTCGGCATCGCCGCCAGCAGCAACGGCCTTGGCCGCGTCGCCGTTGGTGGCGGCGGGTGCGTCGACGGCCTTGACATCACCCTTAGCGGGGACATCCTCGACGCTGTTGGCAGTCTCCTCCTCGGCCTCGGCCTCCTCTTCTTCGCCGGCGGCCTCTTCGCCTCCCTCTTCCTCCTCGGCAGCCTCCTCGGCGTCGGCCGCGTCATCCGTGGCCTCTGTCTCGGTCTTCCGCTTCTTCGATGGAGGAGCTTTGTCTGTAGTGACGACACGTTAGCTTGGCCGTCGAGCAAGTTCGAAAAAGCGTGTGCGCCATCAAAACTGCGGCATCATGGCTTACCATTTACGCCATTTGCTTCAGCATCTTCCTCGGCGTCACCCTCCTCCTCCTCTTCTTCCTCCTCCTCTTCCTCTTCTTCCCCATCGTCATCACCCTCCTCTGCGTCTTCCTCAGACTCGTACCTAGAGCGCAAGTCATGTCAGAGCTGGTCTTTTTTTTTTCAGATGGGACAACGGGGAGCTCTCAGTCAGGAGCCATAGCCACTGACACTCGGCATAACCCGAGCGCATAACCGCGACGGCATCAGGACACCAGGTATAGCTGAAGCATGGACGCGCAAACGAGCTCAGAGTATCGAGGAGCATGACTTGATACTCGCTGCTCTCCAAGGGACCTAGGCGCGAAGCAAAGACCGAGGGGTACTTACTCCTCTTCCTCTTCGCCGTCGTCGTCGGGAAGGGAAACAAGCTCCTCCTCCTCCTCTTGCTTTCTCTTGCGGGTGGACATGTTATAAGAGGGTCTCGATGGGTTCAATTGGGTAGAACAAGGCGTTTCGAAGAGGGTTTTCAGTAGAAAACTTGCAGGAGATGGAAGGGAAAGAGAAAGAGATGTAGGAGAAGCAGAAAGAAAAAGAGAAAGTTGGGGGGCGGCCAGAACGAAAGTTAGGTAGGCTGGCGCAAGGAAAGCTCGGGGGGGGGGGGGGACGGGGCAAGCCTAGAGGTGGGTGGGTGCGTGTCGATTGGTGGTACCTCTCTACACAGTAGATGCGCAATGGGTGGGCGAGGAAGAGTTAAGAGGAGAAGGGAGTGCGCGTCGGTGGTGCGGTGCGGTGCGCAGGCAGAGCGAGAGGGAGAGGGCGGGAGAGAGGGGGGTGGGAGGATGAGGAAGAGGAGGAGGAGTAGGAGGGAGCTCCCTCTCAGCTGTGTGGTGTACGCTCTGCCATACCGTTTGCGAGGGAACGTGTGCGAGGCAGATCCAAAGCCAGAGCCACAGCCAGGTGAGATAGAGCCAGAGCCAAAGGAGCAAGTATCAGACCAGGCTCTGAAGCTGGCCCGGGGACAAGAACTGGGAGAGGATGGAGCACCAAGATGGTGGAGGGTGGCTGGGGGGGGAGCTTCGACTCGAATGACTGGGGGTTCCGGCGAGTGAACTGAAGACGGGACGAGAAGATGGGGGGAACACTGGGGGAGATGTGAAATGTGAATGAGAAAGGAGGGGGCGTGAGCGCAAGAGTCGAGTTTGGTAGAAGATCCAAACAGGGATTCCAAGTTGTCTGCTTGATCGAAGGTCGTCCTTGGAATGTAGTTGGCCACCAAGCGAGAGGAAGCTCGGACCTCTCTGAGGAAGAGAGCAGTAGCAGCAGCAGCAGCATCATCATCCCTGTTCGGACCTTTGCGTGCAGCAGCGCAGCAGCTCAGAATCCACACCAACACCAACAACAGCAGCAGCTCCAAGGTGGGAAGAAAGACAAAGCTCCGATGCCTTGCCGCCGCTGCTGGACCTGGTCTGCCAAGTGAAGTGCCTCCCCTTCCCCAAGCCCCCCCATCCCTTCCAATTCGCTCCCAGTTGCTCTCGGTGACTGAGGCCAATACCTACCCCTCCCTGTATGAATCAAGAGCTCTGAAGCTCTGGCGACCGAGCAGGAGCTGGGGAAGCCAATGGGAACCTTCCCCCACTAGCATTATCCCGCTCTGAACACACCCTTGGTGTGACGGAGGAAAACAGAACAATTGACTGGCTGCTGACGTGATCCTGGCCGGAACGGGACGCCATGAGCGTCATCACGTGCGCTAAGGCTTTTCCGTCGCTCGTGCGAGTCGCGCTCGCCTTGGATATGGTGCCTGAGGTATCCAACTGTAGTGGCAGCTTTGTGTACCTCGGTAAGCTGGCCCTGGTGCCGCTGACTGGACAACATTATGCCCTTAGAGGCTGGAGACAGCTTCGTTCATCGACAAACAGGGGAGTAGGAAATGAGCCGAAACGAAACGAAACAAACCGAAAACAAACGAAGTAGCTCAGATTGACCAAGCAGAAAGAGTCAATACTAAGGAAGGACCCTGAGGAAGACGGAACATCAGCGGTTATCAACTAGGTAGTACTTATGCAATATATCTCCAGGTAGAGGGAAGTTGATTCAATATTCCACAGGGCAAAAACAGAGGTATTGACGACGATATGCCAACCCAGCTGAACAGAGTTGGCTGGTACGGAGGCAACGGGCAATGCAGTGACTCGACCTGCTTCATTTTGGGGGGAAAAAACGGTGTGGCCGGGCACAGTGATACTTAATGGGAACGACAAGCCACTTGGCTTGGTTCTCCGCAGGAATGATTCACGCCGGGAGTGAATGAATAAGGCCACGGCATACCGCGTTTGACGCAACCGCGACAGCCCATAAAGTGACATATCCATCAGGATACAGAGTCGTCAGAAATTTGGCGGCAATCCTGACGGTGTTGGACATACTGTCCATGTTTGGTGGAATCGTCGCGCGAAGACCCTGGCTCCATGATAGCCGCTCGGGTTGGGTGACCGGGAGTACCAAAAAATCTCTTTCTTGGTGGTTCAATGTGGTTGGTCTGCGAGTCTAGCTGCTTTGATGTTTCTCCTCATGGCCGGCCCGCCTGAGGGAGAATGAGACAACGCTGATCCAAAAGCTGGAAAAGGCTGACATGTTGATGGTAAGAAGCAAGGGAAAGACAAGCATAAGAGAGAAGAATAAGGCCTGGGGTCGGGACAGGCCGAAAGATAAAGATATGTGCTTCCTTCTGCTGCTCTGTGCTCCCCGCGTCATCCAGGCAACCAGGGCTCGCTCCCGATCTTGGTGTCGAATAGCCTAGCATGAAGTAACACCGAGAGGCAGTCTGCTTCAGCGTTGGTTGACAGGGGAAGGGGGATACGGAGACTAGACTTGTCCATCGGACGAGCCACCAAAAGAGCATGCTGGCGAAGAGCGTCGATGATGCCGAGATGACTGTGGTTTTAGGCGAAGAAACAGCGAGTTCTGGCCAAGTTAACGTCTAGGATCATATACCGACCCATACAGTAGCGTTCGTAGTTGAGCAAAGGAGCCATACTTGGGCGGACGCAACGAGAATGTTGAAAGCGGGCGACGGGTTACACTTTATGAATGTCTTTCCGCAAATATGGTACTGGGGTCCATCATCGAGATCTGCCGGTCGTAACGCCTGACGAGGAAGACGGGATGATGCATGTCCGCTGGCCTCGATTTGCACGACAACTATTTAATTGGTATCCGCCAAAATCATGTTGGCTTCTCCGGCCTCGTATCTCGGACTTCTTTGCTTGTAAGTGTTGTGCCAGGCAAAGGGGTAGGATTCCCCCCCGGGGATGCGAAGTCTGAAAGGAGGGCCATCGTTGACAAAAGAGGGGCAAATTCGAGACGGGTAGACGATCTACGCAGCCAGCCGTCAAAAGCAAACGGACCCAGAGAGAAACAGAGCATCAGAATAAGGTCATGGGGAAGATCCATAAGAAGCAATAGCAACAACAAAAATGAAAGAGAATTTTTTTTGTTTAAAAGCAGAGAAAAAAGGAAATGAAATACGGGGTGCTCTGGTCGACAGCGGGAACTGGCGTAAAAATGCGTTTTCTCCCTTGAAGAGAGTAAAATCGACGGGCAGGACTGATTAGGAAGAAGGAAAATGACAACGGCCCCCGATTCGTGAAATTGAAAGGTCATTGGGCAGTAGAGGAAGGGGGGCTCGTTCGGGAATAGCTTCAGGCACCAGGGGCATCATGTATACTGCTGAGTAGGTAGCTGACCATCCGTACCAGGTACTCCGTACTAGGCTCCCCTGAAGCTGTCCCAGTGGGAAGGACCGCCAGCCAGGAGGTCGTGGAGGCTTTGCTGCGAATACCCCTGCAGGCAGCGGCGCCGGCTCATCCTCCCCTGTAAGTGGTTGCCTTTGACGTTGGGACGACGTGGTTGGGGGCTACAGCCTACAGGCCTAGGTACACTACTATATCGGTATCCGTACCTAGGTCTTGTTTGCTCTGCCATGCTCTCTGCTCTCTGTCTGCCGTGCTTCTGACCTCTACTCCGTAGGCTCTTGGAAGTTGCTGTATGTTGAGTGTACCAAGGAGGTCCGTGACCCCAGTTCCCTGTTTTCGCAGCTCCAATGGGTCGACGGCTGACGGACGCATCAACCATGATCTGCGGAAGTCACCGGCTGTTCCGCTTCCTGCTCTTGTGCCGCCGAATCTTTCCTGTGCCACGCAGCCAATCGACTTGCAGTCGTACTTGTCAGTCATGTTCTAGCACATGAGGGGGTATCGTTGGGTGTCCCAGATGCCCATACCCATGCTTTGCCCAAGCAAGGAGAGGTGCTCTATAGTATAGGTAGTATACTACTAGGAGGTACCTAAGTAGGCAGGCTAGTAAGTCCTATGTATCCTTAATGTGCAGAGTATTACCGGTATTGGGCTTGGGTGCAAGGGAGGCGGGAAGCCGGCTGGAGGAAACATGCAATAGTATGGATACAGGTAGGTACCTGGAAAAGGGTGCGGGATTGCCGGAGGGGCCAGGTACTCTGCCGGGGACCATACATAGGTAGGCTCAGTTGATTGAATTTGCTTCTCGAAGGAGGAAACGGGGGTATGGCCAGGAGGCGGTGGAGAACCGTGGATGTGGGGCCATCATCCAGGATACACGAGCTGACCAACTCGACCGGGCTGGAATTGACCAACGTGGAAGATAGGTAATTGACGAGCGCCTGCGGAAAAGGATAGCACCATGGTCCTTTGTGGCAGTTGTGCGAAATTGAATGACGCTCTGGACGGAACGGAGCCGACTCGAATTGACAAGTTTTTCTTTCTTCTTCTTCTTCTTCTTCTTCTTCTTCTTCTTCTTCTTCTTCTTCTTCTTCTTCTTCCGCTTTCTGTCGTACCTAATCTGTCAGTGCATATGACAAGCGACCAAGCCGAGGGAAAAAAGACAGATGCAGGATGGACAGTACTGACTCTTGACTCTTACCGTTTTGATCAATTTATCGCCGCGTCTTCCTTTTCGACATGGGTTCAGGTTGGTGGTCTCGTCGACTTTGGTCTTAGTTCTGGGGCCTTTGGATCCGTCCAGTGTTACCCTCCGATGTCAGGACGGACTGCGGGTTTGTTCCTCGTCTTCATAAATACTACTCCGTACCGAGTACGTAAATACATAACCATGGCGATTTGCGTTTGAAATGCGGATACCCAACAATATACCCCCAAGGTATATTCATTCGTACCGTCCGTGACCGCTTTGTCGCTTGTTGGCCCGTCCGCCTCACTGACATAGTCTTGGGCGAATCTCGAATCTTGGGATATTGGATTTCCATCTCCGTACAGCCACGTCAGGAGAGAAGGGCAAGCGAGAAGAGCAAGGGGACGGCAGAGGACGATCGAACTGTGTCCAATCTCCTCATCTTAGCCACTCGTCGCTCTCGCCCTCGTCCTCGACCTTTATCTTCGTCTTCGTCTTGTCCTCCTTCCTCGTCAAACATACTTATCTACCTACCTACCTACCTACCTACCCACCTACCTACATCATACCTACATACCTATATACCCACCTAGGTCTAGTACCTGAGAGTACCTGAGGTACCTATTCTCGGTCCCTTCCTCCTGCACATTTCCCTGCCGCGCCTGCCAAACTGTCTGCGGGACCCGCACCTGCATAGCGTCTGAGGTGCAGTGCGCCATCCATTCATCCCATCCATCGTTGGGTGGTTCCCCTTCCTCTTTCCTTACCGCCTCCCGCCGTCATCTTTGGAGGCTCTGCAATCTCACTTCGCCTGTTCGCGTCGGCGTACCTAATTTGGCCGAATGATTTTTCTTCCACTTTTCTCATCTTCCTTATTCCTGCCATACCGTCACTTCTCCCGCTTCACTCGTCTCGGCATTTTCTCCCCTCAACAAAGGTACCAACCTAGGTGCCTGTAGAAAACAACAACAACAACAACAACAACAACAACAACAACAACAACTTCGCTCGGCCACTTTCAACCACAACCTGCTCCTTTGCAATTTGACCGCACGGTCCTGCAACGATCCACCTGTCAAAAGGTAGCCAATCAGCCGGCTTCCCAAACATCCGCCCTCGGCAATCCTTTCTTCTGCCTCGTGGTAGCGGCATCCAAAAATCCGACGCACGAGTCAACCGCCTATTCGTCTCCGAGACATTTCAGAAAACTTGGTGAACGCCGCACATTGCCCAATCCGCCCTGATAACTGCTTCAGATCACGAAAACAGAAAAAGAAGAACAAGGAAGCAGAACCACAACCAGAAGAGAGACGTCCTGTGCTTATAGCCCTGTCCTTCAGCTTGCCGACTGAAGACGACGTGCATCGCTTGCTGTTTTTGCCTAGTTGGCACGTCCCGAGCTTGAGCCAATGACGACGCCGCCCCCATCTGGGTCCAAACGCTCGCTTCAGTTTTAGTATCTTCATCTACGACAACAGGTCCCTCCCCCCATAAAGACACTCTTACCATCTGCCAACCACCGACCACCGACCGCTACTTTGGCCCGTTCAATCCAATTACCCTTGGCCGATTAGAGGCTGGAGGCCCGGAAACTGCCACCACAATACTACGCCGCACCAGCCGGATCCCGCTTCCTTTTTCTTCTTCTTGACGACCACAAGACGACCCTCTCCTGTATCTGCACCCTGTCTGTCTGGGCCGTCTCCGACTCCTCTGCGTCTCTTGTTTCGCAAGTTATAACCGACCAGCCATCTCAGACGACGCTCATTGACTCACCTGTCGGCCGATCTTTCACTTACAGCTTCACCCCCTTACATCCAACCCCTAGTTTGCATGCGCGTGCGCATAAACCGCTGTCAGGGTGCCACTTCGTCTCCCACGCTCTGTGACGCTGGAAACCCGTCATTCCTTGCTCGACGCAATCTGCTTGTCGCCATTTTCTTCTGTATCGCCTTCGCACCAACCTTTCTTCAGCTTACTGCATCCCGGCCTTCAGCAGCAAACCGTCATTGAGCCCACTCCGCCTGGCCAATATCCATTGCTCCTCGCTCCGACTGCAACTGGGTTGCTTCCAGACGCATTGCAAGGTTCATGCATATGCCGCAATGGTATCGTCAGGAACGACCTTGAACACCCTACCCTGCACCACCGTCACTTGAACACGCTGTTGTAACACCCGGCACATATACACTTGGCGGCAGACACCTGCCAAAGAAGAAGAAGAAAAAACCACAACGCTCACCATTCCCAACGCGTTCTGCGCCAGTACAATTGCTCGGGTAGTGTTTGCCGCTGCCATATAACGGCTAGAGGGTAGCAATCAATATGACCCTCATGGCCGTGGCAGCGGATTCTGTTCAGCCTGACGCCCAGATTTCCTCGGGAGCCATGGCGGACCAGGACCCCGGCATCAACCGTCGGGGCAGCATGAAGCGTCGCCAGTTCGGTATTTATGCTTCGAGGCGGCCCCATCCGAAACCTATCCCAACTTCCGACGTTCCAGGGCGTCCCGAATCCGACTTTCCAGCAGCCCACTCCCAACCCTTGCCCACGTCCCCTCTGCGCTGGGACTCGTTGGCCAACAACTCGAGCCATTTTGTAATGCAACAAAACTCGGCCAACTCCCACGTGCAACCGATCTCTCCTCGACGTACTCCCTATGATTCCGGCCGACACTACCCCTCCTCACCTACGTTCCGCTCGCTGGCTCCGAGTCCTAGCCATGACCCTGAAGACGACTTGAGTGCAGACGAATGGACCAGTAGAGCCGTTGCTCGCTCGATAAAACCCCCGTTTCCTCACGACGACGACCGCCCTTCCTCGATGGACACCATGCAGGTCGACAATTTCTCCCGTCCGAGAGGGCCTAGCATCAAGCAGCCCCTCCAAGACTCCTACCGCTCACGAGCCAATCAGTCTCCTTCAGAACCGCGCTCTGACCCCAACTCGCATCAATATGCCTGGCCGCGGCCACGAGGTCACTCCGGATCTTCTGCAAAGTCGGCCTCGACGTTTGCATCACTTCCGGCCGCAGGGGGCGAGTACTACGAACCCCGAGCACCGTCTCGTTTGCGAAGTGCACCGCCTCCGTCAGGCCTTGCCCGCCCCCCATTGGCGTACGACCGTGTCGACAGCGCGAGTTCCGGCTTGTCAGCATACACGCGCGAGGCGCCGTGGATGAGTGGAGAAGACGAGATGAGGTCGAGTTACCGATCTCAAATGACTGCGTCGAGTGCACAGGGAACGTACGTGACGGAAAGAAGCAGTGTTCTCACCAAGAACAGCTCAATTCCATCGCTGTACGCTAACGGGGAGGAGCTTAGTGTCGAAGATGTCATGGGTATGTACGAGAAGGGCTTCCGAGACGACTCGAGCCCCGAAGACAACGACGACGTTCGTCCGGTCCCGGCCGCCGAGATCACCAAGCGGAACACCAGAATGCTGGAGGCACTGAGCGAACCACGACCAGCCCACGCCGACTCTTTAGCCGTCCCGAATCCCAGCACGATTGTTCGAGATACGACGGACATGTTCAAAGTTCCTGGGTACCCGGCCTCTGTCCCAACAGAGGTTAGCTTGCCCGATGACGATCAGAAGGAGGATGAGAAGGATATGAAGGGCGAGAAAGATGAGGACGACAAGCGGGACTCTGCCAAATCGCTTCAAAATGATGCACCGGCAGTATCCCCGCACATGGACAGCCCCTCGGCCTCCTCTACACAGACGGCAGTGGAGCCCGAGCCAGTTGAAATCGAAGAACCGGGAACGCGAGACCGGTATGGTTTCAAAAAGGCCAACCAGTATATCACCAGACAGCAGTACGACGCCTGGGACAAAGGCTACTCAGAATACCTCGAGAGGCGGCGGAAGAAGTGGACAGCCTTCTTGCGAGAGAATGAGCTCATGACCAATCGCCCTGAACGATTTCCTCCCCATAGTGCAAAGGCCAAGCGGTTCGTTCGCAAAGGCATCCCCCCTGAGTGGAGAGGAGCGGCCTGGTTCTACTATGCAGGGGGCCCTGCCATCTTGGCAAAGCACGCGGGCCTCTATGACACATTAGTGCAAAAGAAGGCCAAAGACGTTGATGTCGAGGCCATCGAACGGGACCTTCACAGGACGTTTCCTGATAATGTAAAGTTCAAGCCGGCAAACATGGCATCGAAACCCAACACGGAGCCTACGCGCGAGGGCCAGTCAACGCAGGACGAGAAGGACGAGCCTGAAATTATCTCGTCTCTCAGGCGAGTGCTACATGCCTTCTCCATTTACAACCCCCGCATCGGCTACTGTCAGAGTCTCAACTTCTTGGCCGGTCTGCTGCTTCTGTTCATGGACTCGGAAGAAAAAGCTTTCTGGCTTCTGAATGTCATCACTCGTGTGTACCTGCCCGGCACGCACGATATGAGCCTCGAAGGTTCCAAGGTGGATCTCGGCGTCTTGATGAACGCCATCAGAGAGTCCATGCCTGCCGTTTGGGCCAAGATTGGTGACGACATGGAAGCTGACCCGAACGCGGCACGGCCGGCAAAGCCCATAAAGAAGCCAAGATCGAAGAGAAAAAACCAGCCGAGCATTTCGTCTAACCGACTTCCTCCCATCACGCTCTGCATGACGGCCTGGTTTATGAGCTGCTTCATCGGCACTCTGCCAATCGAGAGTACGCTTCGCGTTTGGGACGTAATCTTTTATGAAGGGTCCAAGACGCTATTCCGCATTGCCCTGGCCATCTTCAAACTAGGCGAAGCCGAGGTCCGATCCATCTCAGACCCCATGGAGATGTTTTCTGTTATCCAAGCAATGCCTCGTCGCCTGTTGGACGCGAACGCCCTCATGGAAGCCTGCTTCAAGCGTCGTAACGGATTCGGCCACATTAGCCAGGTTACGATTGACACGGAACGGGAGGAGAGGCGGTTCAAGGTCCAGACGGAACATCAACGGGCGGCCACGTACACTAGCGGTGCGACGTCCAATGGCAACGCTACTGAAGGCGAAGGAGAGTTCCGGAGAAAAGGCACCCTCTTTGGACGCAGGAAGTCGGGTAGACCAGCGGAGGTGATGTGATTTCGGAACGGAAACCACACGGGAAGAGGCAGACAGTTGAATGCATGCATTGAGCCACGGCGTTTGGAGGGGGGAAGGGGTTTGCATTTTATGGTAATGACTACATGGCATGCGGCACACTTAGCATCGCGAGCGAAAAGATGAACGGATATCACTTCAGGAGAGGGCACGGCCGCCACCTGCCCTGCCCCTCGAGCAGTTTTGGAATTCTGGTGATTGGGGGGGGGTTGGGGGGGGGGGGGGGGGGGGGTACAAGAGGTGTGTGACAAAAGATTGGTTGCCTGATTGGGACCAATGAGCAATGTCTCGTCAAGTTGTAGAAGAGGTAGATGGATTCCATAAAGCATTTATCAAAGGTTTAAATTCTTCTTTTTACTGGCCAGGACCATACATAAACTACGCTTGCGGTGACTGGGGGAATAATGGACTGGGATCATCGTGAGGTGGTCGGGCGGTCGGTCACGATGCCGGGAACGAGAGTATGCGATCTTTGGTGGTTGTAGCTGAACGTCGAATTTGGGGTTTCTGTGGCAATCTAGTGTGAAACCTGTCCCAAAAACCACTGTCCATCCCGCGACAGAACATATAGTGCCTGCCTGTCATTCTATCGTTGCGGGCAGCTCTCTAACGATGCCGTCCAAACCCGAGTGGCCACTGCCACACTCTCGTCCGCTCGAAGCGTCTGTACGAAACTTAAAAAAGATGAACAAAATAAAAAGACTTCCAAGGTCATGAGGCCTGAAGTATCCGAAGATCCATTTCTATCCGCCTGACCCATCCAAACGCCGGTAATGCTCGCCGTTTTCAAGAATCGAAACGCCGCCGTTTTTGGTTGAATTCCGTGTGTTCTCTTGCTCGAACCGTCCGATCCATGTCCGACATGTGTTTCTGTGGTTTCGTTGCTCCATTTACGACCCCAAGGCCCGTTCCACTTTCACTGGCATTGGATAGGTAAGGGGGGGATTCTCATTTGGTACCGGTGGTGGCGGGCTCGGCGACGGAAAAGTTGGGTGTTCCAGATGCGTAGCGGGTGACATACTGCTTGGCCTGCTTCTCGAACTCGGGGCGGTTGTTCTTGTACTCATCGGCAATGCGGGCCTCGAGGGGGTCGTCGGGCTGGGGCTCAGCGAGGAGGCTGCGGAGGGCCTCGAGCACAGCGGCAAGCTTGGTGGCGGGCTTCCAGTTCTCGGACTTGAGCATGCCCATGCAGATGTTGCCGGCGGCATCATTCGTGATGTTGGGGTGGTAGATGCGGGTGGCGAACTTGACGACGGGGGCCTTGAAGGGATAGTCCCGGGGCAGGTCGACGATGACGGCAAAGAGGCCGCCGGCGTAGGGGCTGTTTTCGGGGCCGGCGATGGTAACGTGCCAGGTGTGCAGGTCGGCATCGCGGGCGAGGGAGACGGCCATGCCCTCGGGAGGGGAGGCGGTGATCTCGGTGAGCTCCTGGTGGTTGGTCGTGGCGGTTAGTTTCGTTTGATTTGATTTGGAACTGGAGGGAGAAAGACAAGGAAAGGTCGAGGGGAGTCGATGAATGGGAACATGGGTGGGGGTGAGCGGCATACCTTTGCGATGCGCTTGCTGGCCATGATGGGCGATGTTGGAGGAGTTGGGGGAGCTCTTTATGGGCAAAGTGATTAGTGGGTCGGTAGCGGGCCTGGAGCTTCCGGCCGTGGTTGAGCAAAGTGAGGAGTTTTTGGAAATGTCCTAGAGATGACTTCTGTGGTAGCTGAGCTCGAGGGAATTTGTATTCCGTCACGATACCAAAGACAAGCTGCGTTTTTGTGGTTGGTCTTGTTTTGCAGGAGGAGGAATCGGCTCGCCGTGTAGACGGCCGATGGCGGGGTAGCTGCCTTTCTTTAAGGCTTTGGTGGGGTGAGGTGAGGTCACATTCGCAGCAAAGGCAGTCGCTGCCCGCGGTCTCTTGAAAGAACAGCACGGAAGTGAAGTGGGGCAGGCGTCAAGTAGTGACAGAACCAAGAAACATCTTCACATCTTGAGGAAGATTGGGCTTGTTAGTTAATTCCATACGAGATTGCGCTGTATTTTTTGATAGCATATACCGTTCAACTAAAATCCATAACTGTTTTTTTCTTCTTCTTTCTTATGAGCAATATGCAGCCGAACCCACTTGATAGGAAAGAGCAGGTTGATACTTTTCCTTCTGCTTGAAGCCGACAGGCCATTCGGAGCTTGGGCGAGGGACAACGGGTTTGTGGAGACGAAGACGCCCTCAAAAACAATAAACACTGTTGATCTCGGGTTGTCAGTAAAAATCCCAAGAATAATTCTCCAACAGCCTTGGCTTCGGAAGGAGAGGCTGACAGGTCAGTTGCTACAACGTCTAGCAACGCATGAGACAACAGCAGGCCACGCCAGTTAGCGCAGCCCAACTCCGTACCAGAGACCATTTCAAGTCTTCTGGATCCCCTCCCGAGACCTCTGGCCCCCGCCAACAGCTGTTGCTTACCTCCAAACGGGGGCACTGGGCACGCGAGCCAGCGCTGAAGTGATTGCGTGGCTTGTTTGCGAGCCACCAATGCAGCCTGGGATAAGGATACGCAGTAGCTGCCTACCTACGTAGTAGTTCAAATAGAGACGCTGCCAGCTGCTGCCTGTAATGCAAGATGCAGGAATCAATCAGCGGGTGATCTCTTGACTAGGGCTCCTGGGCCTGCATCCTTTGTGACGCCCACCACTCACCCAGCCTCTAGGGCTATGTTGCTAGCTAATTACCCAGGAATGGCCTCTGATATGGAAGAGGCTTCCAAGAAGCGTTTCAACCCGTAGCACCACCACGTGTATCGTACATCAGCCTCGGTCACTCCCTTAAACTACACCAACGGCCCATTAGAACCGGGCTGGTACGGCTCATTCTTTGTGAGGCGAGGTTCAGGCAATCATCATCAAGGTGGCTGGACGATGGACGATTGACAATGAACGGTAGTAGCGTATGTCCGGGATTGGTTGTCAGCAGCCGAGAACCCCGATAACCCCGGGGCTGGGTTACTCCCCCTCCCGCAGCGATGGCTCAATTGATCGATTGGACGACACAGCCACTACTGCTGCATCCTTCGTAACTTTTGTCTCTGTCTTATTCTCACTAGTGGTCCCTGAAGGAGGAAGTGGAGGAGGGCGTGTGTGGTCTACCTACCTACCCCTAATGTCTCTCGACAGCGAAAGTCAGGGTTCCGTTCAACTCTCGTCAAGCCTATTTCCCCAAATCGTGCCTCTTCAGAGATGCTCAGCTCTCATGGCTACGTCAACAATTGGATTGAGGACGACATCCGCCCCTCAACACATTCTACCGCCTTCACGTTCAACACACACACACACTCACACACTCACAACACAGCCCCCACAACACACGCACCACATCTCCATCCCATCGCTTGTCCGGTGGACTCGTCGGCGCATAACCGAGAGAGGTCCTTAGCTCTATTTCTAGGAACCCATCCGAGTCCATTCACTTGACCGCCGCCGCCGCCGCCGCCGCCTAAATCCCCCCCTTGGTGCCCCCCCGCGCCACGCAGTAAGTAAGCAAACACAATCGCAACTAGGCCTTCTTCCTTCATGCCATGAATCCCGAATACGTGTGAGTCCCTAGTTTGATGAGCTGTACACACTTACGCACATACGCACCCGCATCTTTGACCTGACACCACCACCACTCACGTCAACTCAATCCCCTTGCCTGTCAATGACGAAACTTGCGAACTACTCGTCCGTCTAACACCTCTCGTTTCTCCACGCCTCACGGACTCTCAGGACGGTGTACCCCTGACTCTGTTTAACCGGTGTTCAATTGTCGTCGCTTACCTTGAACCCCCCTCCCCTTCCATGTATTTTTACCATACCTTGACCTCACTCTATTCCCAAGCAGTTTTCTCACCTTCACTGCTGATCTGACAACTCGTCCTCCTCCTCCTCCACCACCAGCCGTAATTTCTTCGTCATCTGTAAAGCCTGCTTAGCATTCCTTACCCATGATACCTATCACGTCAGTAAAGACATTGACGGCTTTTAGCTCCTAAGGCTTCCCCATCCCTCTAGTCTCTAGCTTCTAGCCCTGCAGCTCTTGACTCCCAGCCTTCCGGAGAGCCATTTATCGCACCTCGTGCCCATTTTAATTCCGCTACGGGTAACATCAACCACGGTGAAGCTCCAGACAGATCCCCTTCAATAGCCGTCACCAGCTACGAAATCATTCTCGCCTGTCGGCAACCCAGCTTCGGATCCCCGACCCGTGTTTCAGCGCGCTGCAAGTCCGTCGCCTGAGATCCACGTCTATCGTCAGCAAGTCGCCGGAGCACTTCCGGTTTCTAGTGGCCCTCGCAACTCCGACTCAGGAGCAAGAAAAAAAGAAAGAAAAAAAAGTCTCACGATACCTTATCTTTCTCTCACTCGGGACTGACCACGCCTCAAACACTCACATCAGCCTCATCATCTTTGTCACAATGAGTAGATTGGGGTCATGGTTCCGCTCGTCGGCCAAGGGGAGTAGCAATGTGAGCCCGGCCTCGTCGTCGCTCAACCTCTCCTCCAAGGAGTTGACCGCCAAGGAAATGGCCGATATCGAGGAAGCCATGGTGGCCGCAGCCTTCATCATGAACGACGACATTGATGGCGCCGAGGAGCGTCTGCGGAAGGGCGACTCGGCCTTTCACCAGCTAGGCTTGTCTATGACGACATTTCTCCGCTCTGTCCTCGGCTTCGAGAAGGAGGTCATGAACGAGGCCTCCAAGCGGCTGGCCGACACCGAGGCCAAGGCATGGGCCGACTACAAGAAAGCCGAGCGTGAGGGCCAGGCCTCGAGTAGCAGAATTTACCCGCCAGGGACCGAGTTCCTGCTCATCCACGCCGAGTCGCAGCTCATGGCGGCTGTCGTTGCCGTCCTTCACGAGAGCCTGACCGAGGCCCTCAAGGGCTTCTACAAGCTGCGCAAGGCCTTCGTCACCCTCGACGGCATCATGTTGCTGGAGGCCAAGGCGTTGGAGAAGGACAAGGGGAAGGCGGACACGCCCCCGGCCGAGGAGAAGATGCCCGGCAGCTTCGACGACCAGGAATTTGTCGACCTGGGTCGCAACAACGACAGCGAGGTCCCCAAGTCGGAGACCGGGACGCCGGTGAAGAACAAGGCGAACGGCTTGGCACCGGCGACTCCGGCTCAGGAGCTTGCCGCGCTTGACCTGAACTCGGGCACTTCGACACCCTCCGGCGACGCGCAGCTGGCGCCCCTGCAGGTCTCATCTCCCGTTGCCGACGACTCGGAGACCGACTCGGGCGTTTTCTCCAACCCTGTCGACGCATTCATCCATAGCGGCGCCAACATGTGCTTCGGTATGCTCCTCTTCATGCTCAGCATGGTTCCCCCCGCCTTCTCCCGCCTCCTCTACGTCGTCGGCTTTCGCGGCGACCGCGAGCGCGGCGTGCGCATGCTGTGGAAAAGTACGCAATTCGACAACCTCAACGGCGCCGTGTCGGGCCTGATCCTCCTTGGCTACTACAACGGCATCATGGGACAGGCGGACATCACGCCGGCCGAGATGGACTTTGACGCCGACGCCGAGATGGTCGGGTACCCGGCCAAGAAGTGCGAGGCGCTGCTGGCCTCGATGCGGACGCGGTACCCGGACTCGCGCCTGTGGCGCGTCGAGGAGTCCCGCGTCTTGGCGCAGCAGCGCCGCCTCGCTGACGCCATCCAGCTGCTCACCACGGGCCAGGAGTCCAAGATGCGGCAGGTGACGGCGCTCAACTGCTTCGAGCTGGGCCTCGCCGCCATGTCGCACCAGGACTGGGACCTGATGCAGAAGACGTTCCTGAACTGCCTCGAACTAAACGATTGGAGCCACACAATGTATTACTACATGGCCGGCTGCGCCGAGCTCGAGCTCTACCGTGACGCGTTCCACAGCAAGGAAAAGGACGAGGCCGAGATGCGGAGGCGGAAGAAGAAGGCCGAGGAGCTGTTCCGCAAGGCGCCGATGATGGCCGGCCGGAAAAAGTTCATGGCGCGCCAGCTGCCCTTCGACACCTTCATCACCCGCAAGATTCAGAAATGGGAGGACCGCGCCAAGGAGTTCAAGGTCGACCTCGCGGACGCCGTCGTCGTCAGCCCCGCGCAGGAGATGGTCAACCTGTGGAACGGCACCAAGAGGATGGACGATGAGGAGCTGAACCAGGCGATCAAAGGCCTGGCGTGGGAGCGGTGCACCCTGCCTGCCGAGGCCCTGGAGAAGGTCCAGAACACCCCGGATGAGGCTTCCATCCGGTCCATCTCCCTGGCGGCCATATACCGGACCCTCGGACGGCTCGAGGACGCGAGGACTATTCTTCAGACGGAGGTCCTGAACGTAGACAGGTAAGTCAATTCGCTAGACTTCTCTCCTTCCCCCCCCCAGCCAGGGTCGAAGGTTGACCGAAGCTAACAATGTCACAGAGCCGCGTTCAAGGGCACAACAAAGGACGAGTATCCGATGCCCATGGCGCACTACGAGATGGCGGCGGTGGCCTGGTTCGAGGGGTGCCAGCCGGAGAAGCGCACGCCCGCGGCCGACGAGCCGACGGACGCCGAGGGCCAGGCCAAGGCCGTGGAGGACTACCGCAGGAAGAAGACGGACGAGTGCCAGGAGTGGCTCGACAAGGTCGTCGCGTGGGAGGCCTTCGTCTTCGACGCAAGGCTGGGCATGCGCGTGCAGTCGGCCCTCGAGACGCTCAAGTGGTTCAAGAAGAAGAACGCGTGGGCATAGACGGTGCCATTCTTGCTTCCCCCCTCCCGGGAAATAGCACTTTGGGCATGTACAGCAAGAAAGAGAGAAAGAGGGGGAGAGACAGAGCCATCTTGGGGCGCATCAGGATCCGGGCCTTCATGAATAAGAGCGATTAAGTGGGCGCAGGCTTTTCGACACATATATATACATACATAGACGTGCTGGCTACGGGGGGAGGGATATTTTCGGGAACACATAAAACAAGCAACTGCATTTTCCAACGCCTTAAAGCATTCCATTGATAACGACACGTCATGGACGCACCCCCTCTCCCCCGCTCAAGCGTTCTTCTTTGTTTTGCGGCTTCTGCCCTTTGTCAAGTCCTGGATCCCATCTTGCAGGAACCCGGCCCCGTTACTGACCGCCCTTTCCCCCCTCTCTTTGACGCGGTGCTTCTCCGCCTCGGCACGCATGTCGTCGACGACGTCTTGCCCCTGGCTGGTCCCATGCGCCCAGTCCAGCACCCCCCACGCGCCGTAGTTGCCGTCCCCCCTGCTGGCGTAGTGAACCGCCGTCCGGCGGGCGATGCCCCCCATGACGATCCCCGGGACGATGCTGTACCCGGACATGGCCATGGTCTCCTCGACGGCACAGAAGCCGACGAACAAGAAGTACGTCAGCAGGTGCGGCCGCAGGGCCAGGGCGGGGAGGAGGACGGGCGCGACTCGGTGCAGGAGGAAGGGGAGCGGGTGGTCGGCGAAGAGCATCAGCGAGAAGGGCGGCGCGGCGCGGGCGTGGGCGTACGAGGCGTGCAGCTTGGCGACGCGGGTAAGGGCTGAGCGGCGGCCGTTGCCGCGGCCGTGGAGGACGCGCGTGTGGAGGTAGTAGGTCAGGACCTCGCGGGCGGCGATAAGGAAGGCGACGTGCTTCAGGAGCTGGAAGGGCAGGGGCAGGGCGGTGGAGGCGCGGAAGAGGGGTTCGGGGGAGTAGGAGGCGTAAACGAGGCTGATGCTGCCCTCGACGGCGGCTGACAAGGCGATGTTGAAGATGGCCAGGAGCAGGACTCTAAGGAGTGTGGGACCGTGGGCGGGCGGGAGGCCGGAGGCGCCGCCAGTCTTGATGGATCCCGCGATGGAGGGGATGATGGTGTCGAAGAGGAGGAAGACGAGGGAGGGGACCAGCCAGAACATGAGGCGGAGGGCGAGAACGCCGACGAGCTGGACCTTGAGGGGGCCGTGGGACAGAACGAGGGTCGTCCAGGTCATGTGGAAGAAGAGGAGGTTGAGGGAGGTCGTCCATGATGTTATCGAAGGCGCGAGGAAGTAGGAGACGATCGGAAGAGAGAGGAGGATATCCATGGTGGTGGACTTTTCAGCTGGTCGGCTCCTGGACTCGTGGTGTTGAGGTGAGATGGGCCGCGATGGACGGAACGATTGAGCTGGCAGTGGGTGAAGAGGACATCAGTGAGCCGCGGCTGCTGGAGGAGAAGGGGGGAAGGTCCAAAGGACGAGGAGTCGAATCTGCCAAAAGTCAAGCCGCGACAAAAGATGCTACAAACTCGAAGGAGGTTGTATTGTCTTCACGATAGGGCTGGATCGTTACACGTTGTACAGGACGTCGGCAAACAAGCATCGATGCGCGCGTTGGCAGCCATGACGTAGGACCGTTGCATGGGTGTGAAGATAGCGAGTGCTGCGTCCCACTAGCGCCAGAGCTGTACCAAACAGGAAGTCTCTCTCAAGCTTGATGTACCACCAGGCAAGGCCAGCTTCACGAAAAAGCAGCATTCGAGACGCACGGATTGTTTTGATTCTTGTGCATGTGAAAAATCGTCGCTAGAGCGCGCATCGTCCTGTGCGCGCACGGCCGGCTCTGATCCCGCCCGACTCGCAGATGGGGGGAGGAAGCCCGCCGAACCCGGCCTCGACCGGCCCGGAGCCGAGAGTGACCCTGCCCCACTTAGCCAGTCTAGCTGTCTTAAAAAGAGCTCTACATTGGATCACGCCGAGTACATTGCCCAGGTGCATATGAAATCCAGTCCTGATTTCATTCATGGATTGAGAGCGAGAAATAAAACATCGGACGAGAAGGGAAGCCCTGGTTACGCTTAGAGATTACCAGGCGTAGCCCCCATCCACAAAATCACCCTGGCCTGGATTGGTTGAATGACGGTAAGTCATCGACGAGACGCCCAAGTCTATTATGCTCCAACTCGTCGGTTATTGCGAGTTGTTGCTACCTGTGTAAGTGATTGAATGTCTTATGCCGAACCCTAGCTGCCGAGGTGCAGGTAGGGGTCTTGACCTGCGAGACCAGTGTATCCGACCCTTCATGCCCGAGCATCGTATGATTGCCGTTTCTAGACAGCTGAGGTACCTCTGTTCAAACACAATCAAATCAGTGATGCAACAATCTCAGAGGCCGCTCAACCAACTCAAGGCCCATGTCCGGGAGCAGCAGCATTATCTCCAAGTCCACAAAGGGGATCGTATTAACATATTACTCGACGTCTGCCCGCGACCTTGCATCGCGCGCGGCAGTCTAATCTATATACTGTATGCAAGCATTCGCAAACACCATGACCAACACTTTTCGTGAATCCTCCCGGTCTGCACCCGGCCCCGGTCTTCAACCGCGGCTTCGCCTTCCTCGAAGCTCGTCATCAGGACACGCTTGCCTATCCCAGCAAGCTTCCTAGCGGGCCCAACGCCAATGCTGTACAGAAGTGGTATTTGAGACATAAGAAATCATAAATGATCGCCAACTCGAAATATTGTGGAACTCGCCCCCTATGCGGGTATATACCAAGGTGCGGATCAAACCGTGAATGGATAAAGGTCATTCCGAAAAAGAAGAATAAGAGAAAAAAAAAAGCGATGCCGAAAAACAAACCGCCAAGAATATTCGAATCGCTAGTGATTGCCAACAAGCACTGCAAAGGATGCATCTTCCCTTTACCGCGTGCCGGTTTTCCGCCCGCGGTCGTCCCTCTTCGTGGCACGCAGCCAGTCATCCCATTCCTTGCTAATCTCCAAGAGCACGGCTCCCATGACGCTGGCACTGGCCATTAGACCGTGACCTTCGCCTTCGAGAATGCGGACTTCGCACCGCTTCATCGTCTTCCCGAGCCACTTGACGTTATCAACAGGCACGCGCGTGTCACGGCTGCCGTGATGTATCACGACAGGCCGCGTAATGTCAACGTATCGGAAACCAATGGTATGTCTGCGTTCCAAGCAGACCAGCAAGTCGACAGCAGGGTTGGCGTTTGTCGTCGCCAGCTCCCAGATGGCATGCGTCAGCCTGGTGTCGTATAAGGACTGGCGCTCCTTGTCCACCATCGCATCTGATGCGGCTGTCAGGATCTGCGTATTGGGACTATAGTGCTCCTGCGCTGAGGCCGCGCCGTCCGGCCGAACCCTGTCCATGTTCTCCATTGCTGTCGGCGTCGGCCTTCCCGAGGCATCTTCGGTTGGGCTGGCGCGGTCATACATGCCCATGTTTTCCTTGTCGGGGTGGGCGTCCCGGCCCGTCGCCGGGGTGGACTTGCGCTTGCTTCGTCTGGGGTTCTTGGGCAGCGAACTGGTGATGGAACTGCTCGTTGCCGACATGAAGGAACTGTTGGCGGCCTTCAAGAAGGTCGCGGGAAGTGCTCGCAATATCCGTTGCGAGGTCGGGATTGCATTGGTTGGCGGGAGCGCCTGCGAAGTGCCGAACACGTTCATCTGCGAGGGCGGGATCCACGGCGCGAGCAAATGGATCTTACCACGGATGTGCTGGGGCATGCGTAGAGCAGTTGCCAGCGCGTATATGGCGCCGGCGGAGTGAGCAAGAATGGAAAACTTGGTAATCTTCAGAGCTTGGCAAATAGCGTAGACGTCGTCGGGCCAGCTGAGAGGCGTCGCGGTTCCATCAGCGTACGATTCGCTGTCGCCCACGCCGGGCCTGTCAGGGGTGATGAGGCGCAACTTGAGCGTCAGCGCGAGCTCGTCGTAGAATCCCGTGATATATCTCGTCAACCCCATGCCTACGCAGCAAAAGACGGCAGAGCCATCGGCGTCTCCCACTTCAGAAAAGGAAATGACTCGGCCGGTCTGTGGGTGCCGTATCTTTTGCGATAGACGGGGAGAGCACAAGTACGACTCAACGGCGTCGTCGATAGAGTCAGCACTGCGAGGGCGTTCGTACCCGGTGGGCATGCTGTTGCGAGTGTCTGGTGATGCAGCCGAGCTCTGTGTACCGGCCGGCTCTTCTCCCTTGGGGCTCAACGGCTGCGAGAGGCGTTTTAGCCTGGAACTGCTGCGCTTCATCTTGATACCCTCGCCTGCGTCCGTTAGATCGCGTGCTGGTTTTCGTCTGCTTCGGTCAGCAACCAGTTCATCGCGACGTCGACCCTGAGCAACAGCGGGGAATGGCGCGCCATCCTCGATATCCTCCTCAACCAACGGTCCCCTTGCTGCCCGCGAGTCTTCCGTGTGTCTGCCCTGGAACAGTGGGCGGCTGAAAGACCTGAAAGGCGGATCGGTCGAGGCGCGAGCCAAATCATTTTCCGACGCGTGACGAGGCATGTGTTTCCGCCGCGACGAGTTGACCGTAGGGTTCTGCTCCTCTGCCTCGAATATAACGTCGTTGCTGTTGACGCTCTCTCTCTTGGATCTAGAGGACCTCACGGATCCTCTCTTCGCGGTGGACCCGGTCTTGAAAAGGGACGAATCGCGGGCGGGTATATGCCTAGGACTGGTATCTGAGTCCAGGGTCAGGGTCGGGCTCGCCATGTCGCGCCTGCGGGGGCGTTCTCGCGTGGGCGATTCCGGGCTGTAGGTGGTCTCTTCTCGGATGGGTGTCTCGGCGAGGAAGGGGTCTGGCCGAAGGGTTGCCGCTGTGAAGCTGCTGGAACTACGTTCGCCAATGCTCAGGCGCTTCTTTTCTTCCTTGTCTCGTAGTCGCTCCTTGGAACTCATGTACATCAAGCCCTTGTGACTCCTGCCCTGCTTCCTGCCCCAGCTGTCGAACGAGCTTTGCCGCCTGAGTTCAGGGGTAGGCGCAGCACCGCGTTCTATCGAAAGATTACCTATACTGTGGGCATCATCCCGCGATCCAAGTGAGCCTTTTGATGAGGGTCGCGAAGCACTCCGCAGAAGGGACTTGAGACCGCCAGAAGCGTCGCGGGCGGGGGATTTAGGAGCGGTCAAGGGCGACAAGCCAGAGGGTGGCTTGGAGGTCTTGATGACAGGCGCGGCGGCGGGGATATCGTCAAAGGGAACGTCGGTGGCTCGGAGGTTTTCAATGGAGGGTTGATAGGCACCGTAGTCGACCCCAAAGCTGCCTTGGCGAGGGGATACGGCAAGGGGGGGGCTCGGTCCGCTGTGCTCGAAGTGCTGGTCTGCCGGTTCAGATATGACGGTAAGGCTGGTGATCAAGGAAGAGATGACCTCGGGCGAAATGGGAACAGCATCGGCGGAGCGTCGGGACGAAGATGGAAGTGAACGCCGATGTGAATGAGGTTCAGGAGTTTGGAGGTTTCGATAGCGGTGGGGGATGGGGGGTATTGGTGCGGAATCGTAGTCGTTGTCCATGATAACGAAGGGGGGGAGGGCCCGAAGGGGGAACACAATAACAAAAAAAAAAGGAGGGAGGCGGAGAATCGACCGTCAGACAACGCGCGGGCTGCAGGATGATGGTACAGGGGCCGGCTTCAGGATTCAGGAGAGGGCACGGGACGGTTGCTGGACAAACTGGACTGGCGCGGCGGGTAGCAGCAATTGGGGAGTGCAAACTGCAGACCAAAGTGCACACTGCAGGACCGAGTGTCAGCGATGGAGTGAGCCGGCGAGTGGGTTAGTCGTGTACAGAGACAGTACTCTGTACATACAAACAAGGCCGAGGAGAGGGCCCGGGAGAGGATGAAGGTGACAGGAGCGACTGGGAACTGCTAGGCCAGGGGACTAGGGGCGACCGCGGACCCCCTCCCTCCCTTACAGTGCTCGGATCGGGGTGCTCGTTGCAAATACAGCACGCGTAGCAAGGCAGGCGTTGTCGCTTCTGGAATCGGTCGTAAGTTGCAATTGACGTCCGTCCGCCAGCTCCGGGCGGCAGAAGAGCCGAGTGACGAGCAAATGCAAGGTTGATGCAGGGACGTGGTGTGATGGATTGGACGTGCGAAAGGGGGGGAGTGAAAGGAGTGTTGAACCACGAGGGAAGGAAGGCTGGGCGATGTAGGAGCGACGAAGGGAGGGCGCGTCCAGCATCTAGCGTCCAGTGTCGGGCGTCGCGTCCAGGAGTAGCTAGGTTGGCGTGGCTGGGAGATGTTCAGGATGACACCAGTAGCAGTGGCAGCGGCAGCGGCGTCACAAGAGTCGAGGTAGCTGCAAGGTACCGGGTGACCGGGTGCGTATTGCAGAGTCAGCAGTGCGGCGGCAGCCGTCCAGGCGAAGGGTATAAGGGAGGGAAGATATGGGTTTTGGCGGGTTCGTATGCAATGCGTGGCTGCAGCTGCAGGCAGGGAGAAGCGGAGCGGCTCCTCGGCGGATTGTCTCGACTTGTCTCGACTGCGCGCGTTGATCGACCGAGATAGGACCTCATGAAAAGGGGGGTCGGGGTCGTGCTTTCCGGTTCTCTTGTTTGGTCAAAGGAAGGGAAAGGCATGCGATGCGGCCTTTACCTTTTGTTGGGTGGTATCGCCGTTGCGCTGGGTCAAACGACAAATATGGAAAAGAGGGAGGTAGTTGTCTGGGTGCGTGTGTATGTGTGCAAGTGCGTATGTGGCACACTCAAGTTGCTTGGGTCTTTCTTGTTTCGAGTAACTGACAGACAGGAGGAACCGGAAGCTTAAGGGGGGGGGGGGGGGGGTTATTTCCTTCCTTTTGGCTTTCGCTGAATTAGGGATGGACTGGATGGAAGGAGGGTCTGGCCAGAAGGAGAGGTGGAGGAGGGGGGAGGGAATGGGGTGGTCGGATGGGGAAAAGAAGGAAAGAAATTGTCATGGAAGCTGCAGATGAGCGCGACCTAGACCCAGCGTCGCATGGACGCTGGAAACGACGGCCTCAACGGCGCAAGGCACGGGACTTGGGACTTGGGGCTTGGGGAGAGCTGTGTATGTGGCGTCGTCAATCGGGCTGAACCGGCCAAAGGGGAGCCAGCTAGCTCGCGCGAATGGCCGCAAACGTGGCCCGACGGAGATTATCAATAGCACGGGCGCGCCTTTGTCTCACCAGAAGGTAAATAGTGCTGCTGCTGCTGCTGCTGCTGCTACTGATGCTGATGATGTTGGTGTTGCTGTGTCTGGTCGCTGGCGACAGGACAAGATGTAGGTATATCTAGATGTCAGTAACCTATCTATCTGTTCGTGTGAGTCTGTCTGTCTTGTAAACACTGGTATGATTAGCGCATCAGAATGGCATTCATTACCGAACCTCCCCTTTCCGCGCGCTGTTTCAAGTCATGTTGCTTGCTACCCTGGGTGCTTACATAGTAGTTGCATTGAAGAAAAGGGTTGCGTGGGAACGTCTGTGGGTGGATGCAAAGAAGATTAATTGAGCCCAGGGGAATGGAAGAGGACAAGTGGCTCAGGTGCAGAGCAGGGGTGGGGTGTCATGAGATTGCATAGCACAGGAAGCTAGGGGACCTCGTACGAATAGAATGGCCCGGATGGGATAGGGCAGGAAATGAGAGACGAGAAAGTACCTAGGTACCTAACCTGTATGACGAAGGTGTCGATTGAATGATGCCGGGAAGAGGAAGGTGGGGGGTGGTGAAGAGGTCCGTGTCCCCGACGGCGCGCAGTAGGTACTACTATAGGTACTCCGTACCTACACTACGGATACCTATACCTGCGTAGTAACCGTTCAACTTTGGGTTGACAGGCTGGCAGGCCGGGGGGGGGGGGGGGGGGGGTTCTGCTGATCTAAAAGAGGAGAGGCAGACGGGAAGAAAGACAAACAGCCCCCGCAGAGGCCGAGAAAGACAGCAAACGACAAGAAGAAAAGGAAAAGGAAAACCCACCACACGAGAAAGAAAAGAAGAGGGGAGGGACACCCAAAAAAACAAAGGTACCAGTTACCTAGTTCTCTCTGGCTACCAATCTCAATCCAGATCCACGGGATTAGAAATAGCGGGTCTCGAAACAGGGGTGGTCTGGAGCCTGTGTTCTGTGTTCTGGCAAAGGCGCCAAGGCCTGTTGAACGCGATGTCGCCCTGCAGGCTGCTTGCTGTGCCTGTCTGTCTTTCTGTTCGTCTGCGTTGTTGTTGCTGCCAACGAGATGCAGATTCTGCACAACACACACACACACACACACACACACTCAAACACACCTGTCAGCTCGGACTACTCCTGCAGGCTGTCTCCGTGGCCATCGGAAGTAAACAGCCAAGAGGGCAACAACAGCAACAATAAAATACCACTTTCTTGACAGCAGCCCAAGCACACACGCATACCTATTACCCATCCGAGCCATTGACCAATCGCAAGCCGCAGGGCTGTGGACCCTCCTTTTCGGCTCGGTGCGGATGCCCTAAACGACCCCATAGGTGGGACAAGGGACGGGAAGCAGCACCCGAACCGGGGGAGGGGTTATTGGGTTCTGGAGTCGACCAAGAATAAGAGGAAAAGGATCGGAACAACAAACAAACAAAACCGAACGACAGGAAGCCAGAAAAGCTTGTATCGATACCATGCGGCGCGCACTAGCGGAGCCAATAGACGCAGAGAGAGACAGAGAGCCTTCCGGAAAACGCCCCGGCCGTTCGCGTCGGAAACGACGACGCCTGAGGAAAGCCAACCAATCCATGGAACCGATGGGAAAATACCAAACTCACCCTTGCCTTGCGTACGCCTCGAAAGGCTGACCCGGTTTGCGAGGCGGTACACACACCAACACAGCGAGGCCCTGGTGGAGCGGCCGTCGTTGAATCGAGCTCGTGGAGTGGTAGAAACTCGAAAAAAGCCGAATCCGTCCAAGTCTCTCTCGGAGGATGAGGGGGGATTCTGCGGACTCGCTGATGTCGATGTCCAAGGAACGGGGAGAGCAGCGATGCCGAGTGCGCCTTCCCCTCGTTCTCTATATATCACATCCCCCTCCCCTCCTCCTTTCTTCCACAGGTCTCGTCCCACACGAAAGCCCCCAATCCCTTAGCTGCATCACCCGTCGCTGCCCGTGGCACGCTGCGTATGGCCAACTCCTGTATCTCTCTACCGCACTACGCCCTGCGCATGCAGATGTCTCACCGGCTGCGCTGAGCGAGCGAGTGAGCCTGCCGAGGGAACGAAACGGGCTCTGCTGTGCGTGCTCGGTCAACACGGTCAACTTGGGGTGCTGCATTGCATGAACTGCGGCGCGCCCTCGATCTCTCACCCAGAGTTGCAGTGATTCGAAACGCCTCCTGAGCCTGTCAGTGCCAATGTGCACCGAATGAAAGAACAAAAATGATGGTTGCGGCCTTTGTGGAGACATGCAATGCCGAACTTGGACTCGGTTCTGTAAAGCAATTTGAGGCGCCCGCTTGGCGACCAGGGCGAACTGCATCTGTCAATCACACAGGTGCGCCGTATGGCATCCCAGATGTACAACCTTGTGTCGGCTGCGTCCCATGTCGCGCGCCGCTCACGTAGCAAGCCCGGTTGATACCGCATCGATGGTGGACACCTGTGCTACCGACGTCGATCTATCGCAAGTGGACAATTGAAGCCGCGTCTGTGTACTAATGAATGACTGACCTGTGATGTTTTGGCCGCATGGATAGGAGTCATCGTATCCTGGGTTGGTACCTTACATAGTTCGGTTACACGGGGATCGGCGCCCCTGTTCAGACGGGCGCTGCCTTATTACCAAGAGCAAGGAACGGGCAGCGGACCTCGTCTTGGTGCCCTTCCTTGACGTTCGTGTCACGAGGTCACTCGACATCTCCCTGCCGTTTACGCATCGAACAACCAGCTCAGAATTGTCTTGGGAATACCGTTGAGCCCCCGTAGGGCGAAATGCTACTGGTTAGACTTTGAGGCACGTACATCTTACGAGGCAAGCTGCCTGATAGGAACAGATGAGATAGAGGTGCCGAAAACTTCTTCACTGGTCAGTCAACTGCTCTTTGGGAAAAGTGGTCGGCAGGGGCCACCGTGTCACTCTAAAACCATGCGCATAATCACACGGGAGAAGGGGGAAACAAGCATGAGGTGGCCGGTTTTCTCATTGCCTCGCTCTAACGAGGGCTCAAGCCGGTCGAGGGCCAGTCCACTAGGGAGAGCCCCGACGAAGTAGATCAAGGTATCTATCCATCGCCAGCTATGTCGCAAAGCAGGAACCGATGCAGACCGCGCGTACCGTTCCTCCAAAAATAGTCAATCACCCAGGTTCCAAAATGAGATTCTCAAAACATGTGTGAAAGTTGTCCATCCTGGCATGTTCTGTTTATTGTGTGGGAGATGTTCCGTTTTTTTGTTGTTGCTGTTGTGTGTGTTGGTGTAGGCTTGGCGTAGCGAGCCAAGAGAGAAAGAGAGGGCATAGCGTCCAAGCCTGTGGTTCCTTGGACGCCGTTGATTGTACAAGATTTGCCCCCCTTTTCTATATTCTCGGCCTACCCTGGAGTCGAGGGCTGTGTTGCCTCTCGACATCCGTACATCAAGGAGAAAGACAGTGTGAGAAAAGCACAATCTGTATGGTTACTGGTACCATGCTGATGTGTGCCCCCGGGTATGTCTAATACCGAATGAAAACGCCAGGTTCCTTTCCGATGGGGAGATGAGAGTTGTGAAGAGTTGCGCCACCCCCGTGGGTCGTGTCGGTCCCAAGCCGATCGAGCAGTGTTGCCTCGATAACCCAAGCTTGGTGCTGGGGGTGGTGTCTTTTTTTATTGTCGTTTTGGGTTTTTGTGAAGGAAAAAATCAAAGAGGCAACAAGTTTCCCGTTTCGTTTATCCTCTCTTTTCTCTCTGATGAGCCATTAGACTTCCTTTCGCCACCACCTACGAGTGAACGCGGAGCGGGTACTAGCCAAGTCTCAGAGGGTGAAACGCCAGCGATGCGGAGAGAAACAAAATCACCAAGGCCCGCGTGCTGTAGTCCTGTATCGGGAATCGTCTTGGCTCGGGGTTTGCTGGAGAGGGGGGAAGTGTAAAAAGAAGAGCGGGGAGGATTGTTCGTGTGCGGTGGGTATTAGTCCTCTCGAACTCCGTTAAAACCACCAGAAAGGGATTCGGCCAACCTCGATGAGAAGTGGAGATGGGTTTTCCAAGACAGAAAAGACAGCTCCCAAATGGTGTTTTTTCCAATCTGGTGTGGGAGAGAGGGGAGAAAGTGACGCTCCGTCAAAACATGAAATCAGACCTCCTTGGGATCGCGCTTCTCAGACAGCCAGCCTCCTTTCCATCGTGATGCAATCCCGGAAGGCCAAAGAGACCAAATGATACAAGAGAAGAAACAGTCCATGGTTTAACGCCGTGGTAATACCATGCTCGCTTTGTAATTGCACATGTGTTTTTTGACGGATGGTTCGAGTCAACTCGAAGCCAGCAATCAGGGGGGTAAACAAAACCCCTCAGACGGTCTTGGGTGTTCGCGCGTTGCTGTGGTCGATCACGTCGTCGAGGTGGTTGCACATGGCCACGAACAGGTCGAAGAAAAGCTTGCTGCCGCCTTGCTCCATCTCGGTCTGCATGGTTCCGCTCCTCTTGAATGTCTTACGACACCGAATGATCAGGGCAAGGTAGTGAGCGCGCAGCCGCGAATCCGAGTCGGGGGTGTGAGCATAGGCGTATTGGGCGGAGCGCAAGATGGTGCCGACGTCGATGCCGGTCTGCAGGCCCTGCTTGCGCAGAGCCAAGCGCTTGAGCTCCTCGAGCCCGTATCGCTCCGCGGCACAGTAGATGACGGTGTCACGGAGGATGTGTTGCTCACAGGCCGCGACGTGTATTGTCGCCTCACTCGGGGTGTTTGTCGTTGTGGGCGTGGGCGGCATGGCAGCTGCGCGGCCACCTCTGTGGTGTTCGGCGGGGTTGGGGGAAGATTGGGGAGTTCCTCTGACGGCGTCCTCGAGCTCCCAAGAGTTGCGGTGCTTGTTATGCATGAGGCGAGGGTAGTAGTCGCCCTTGTAGAGGTACTCGAGGACGGAGGAGAAGATCTCGGGTTCTTCGTCGGGGAGGGCAATCCTCTTGCTCTGCGACTCAAAGAACTGGCCTCGACAGGCGGCCTCGAAGAAGGGCGACTGGAAGAGGACGTCCTCGTGAGCGGCAAACAGCCGGCCCTCTCGGCCGACGCTCAGGGTGACGATGGGCGAGGGGGCCACGGACTTATTGGGCGCCTTGGCCGACTTGGACGGGTGCGGCGCGGGGACGGCCAGTGGGGCCATGGCGGGCCTGTTGTCTGTTGTGGACTGTTGCATTTTCGATAGCTTCTGGGGATCCCGGATCGAGCTCGACTTCTTCAGCCTCGACGTCTTGTCGACGCGGACGTTGGGGTCTTGCGACCTGAACGTGCGCTTGAACAACGACATGACGGCGGTCTGTTGTGGTAAGGAAGGTGGGATCTGAAGAAGTTGTGGTGTATACGTTGTCGTGGTTAAGGAATGTGAACTCGAATGGGGACGATAGAGAGTGAAGACAGGAAACCTGGATCGATAGAGGGCGCGTTGCCCAGGGTCCTTATATGCCTTTATCTCTGAGACAAGAAGACTTGTAGAGACTGAAGAAAAGAGCGAATAGAGGAGAAGGGGGAATGACGAAGTAGGAGGAGTAGGAGGAAGAGGAGGGGAGGGGGTGGGTTGTTCAGAGGGGGAGAGAGGGGGGGAGAGTGAGTGAGAGAAATTGAGGGACGAGTGACACACAAAAAAGATTGACTGGGGGTCCGGGGTGAGAGATGCCTCCTATGGAGAAGTTATTCAGTAACGAACGACCCAGGGAGGTATTCCCAACTGCAACTTTGCGACCCTTTTTTGGTTGTGAGTGAAGGGGGGGAAGGGGGAATAGGAAAGAAGAGGGGTGGATGCGGAGGGGGACCCTTCATATTTATAGCGTCCCGAAGTTGGTGATGTTTTGCCCGCCTCCTCGACTCTTCACCTCTTCTTCAGAGGCGTGTCATTGGTTGCTGCCAGCCCAACCGCCGCACTTTTTGGGGGGGAGAGGGGGGGAGGGGGGGGTGCCTAGGCGTGCCATGATAGGACAGAGGCACAGTAGCCCAAGGTACGTGTACGTTGGAACCTGTTCTGAACGGCCGTGAACGCTGTTTGGCGGGAAAGCCCACAGGCAACAGCAGAAGATGGATGGAAGTGCCCAGGCAGGCATCGCCGCCTAACGCCTACCAGAATGGAACGTCGGTGACTTCACTAGGCGGTACATCGAGTGAGGGACTGTGAGGACTTGATTGAGGAAGGACCACTCCCGATTCGATCCAAGTCGACTCGGCTGTGTGGGCAATGCGACTGTGTACAAAAGTGACATGTTACTACCTAATATGTCACCTACCTCCTACCTAAACAGGTGCCTAACTTATCACTCACCTTCCTGCGCACTCGAAGCGCGCTCAATTCCAGTTGGCCTCAACACTGAAAACACCGCCCGGACAGAGTAACGGACCAACCACCACACGCAGGCCAAGCAGGTATCGGTACAAAGTGGAGGCGACCTGACGGCCCCTGAACCGTCACCGGTCCTGCCTCCTGGGGCCAGATCAGACCTCCCCCCCTTCCGTCCCTCCTCCGATCCCCGAGATGGATTCCGGTGCGTTGGCAGCAAAGGTACATCTCACATGTACCTTTTCCATACCTAGCCGCCAAAAAAGGAAGGGGAGGAGAGAGGAGGGGAGAGGAGGGGGAGGGGAGGCCGTCGGGAATGGCGGCCCAAGCACCTCGACCGCAAGACACCTCACCATCGTCGCATGCGTTGTCGCCAGTCGCACACGTGAGGTCGTCGAAACGCGGGGCTCGCTGAATTGCGCGGAAGCTGCCCTTCTCATTTCCTTCATTGACGCCTCAGGCCTCGCCTGCGGCATTTCAGAAACACCCCCTCGTGTACGCGGGGAGAAGCCGCGAGAAGGGGCGGTCGACAGACGACGGACTGCTCCAAGGTAGCCATCATTGGCCGATGACCCATGCCGAGTACTGATACCGCGAGCGCTCGACAAACACTCGTGTTTGATCAGGTACCCGGGTCAATTTGGGCCAGGCTGCCAACTCATCGGCGGCTTAACTGCTGCCGTTCCGGTTGGTGACTTCGTTCTGTCGGCATGATGCAGATGGTTGCCATGGTTGCCGTCTGCGTTCGTCCTCGCAGCATCTGGAAGCTCGGGGTGCTGCAGCTTGCTCTCTTCGTCAACCGCCTCGTCTTCCTCCGGCATACATGGCCAAAGGGCTCGCCAGAGACTCGGGATTGGATACTGCCTCAAGACCTCATCGCCACCCTACGAGACCTCGACACCCGAACTTGTGCGTAGATGCCTTACGACGCAGTCCGTCCTCTCTGTTCACTGCCCTTTCCACGACTGAGAGCTCGTCGGCTTCAACCTTCCTCAACTCGACGCCTCCACATTGGCTTCTTAAGCGCTGCCGGAACACGCGAGAACCTCGTGGTCTCAATAGTCTCACTTACCACAGCCTAAATCATCCCAACTTTCCTCAAGCCGCATGAACTACGACGAAGACGACGGCGACCCTCTGACAGTCAGGCATTTCCCATCCTCCGTCCTTCAGTTCTCAAACGAATTTGGGCCCAACACTCTGCCCCCTCCCCCCTCCCAACTGATCTCTAGATCCTTGAAACCCCTCCTTGGACAAAACCATATCTTCGACTTCTGTGCCCCTCTAGATTGGCGTATGCCGCTAGTCGGGCAGATTCAGGCACAAAACCGCCCTCGCCAATCAGGAAGAGCCATCAAGACCCCATCCCGCCCGCCCGCCCACCCCAATCCCTGCTCTCCGCCAGTCTTCACGGTCGGCAAGCCCAGTGACCTGCATCACCGCCTCAACACCGCTCCTTGCCCCCCTTTTTGATTGTGGTTCGCTCGCGTTCCGTCCCGTCATCGCCAATGATGCCATTACCTGGCGTCGTTAGTCGTGGGCTTCCCTTTCGAGCAATCCCCGTGTGTCTGTCCCACCATGATGGTGCCTCGGTTCAGCAATAGGAGTTGCGTGTTGGAAGTCATAATGTTCTAGGCTATTTCGGTAATCGTATGTTCACTCTCCCACGTATCCTCACTTCCACCGCCTCGAGCGGTACCTTGTATCCTCATCGACTGCAGCTCGATGCGTGCCTTATCGCTCCTACAATCTAAGGCATCTATCCAGGTACTTGGCCACCGCACTTGGCCAAGACCGATGAAACCGGCTGCTACCGCCGTCCACACCGCCCGACAGATGTTCTTTTCATCTCCGACATGATCCGTCTGGTCCGAAAGTCCCTCACTGGTCCGCCAACGCGGCAGCGGCGGCAACCCGTCTTGTGTGGGCAGCTCGGGCAATGTTCTCGCGCATACCCACGAGACCGTACATGAATGAGTACACTAGACAACTAGTCAGCATTATTGCGTCCAGAGTCACAGGATATCAGGGAACACACTGATGGGAGCAAGAATGACAAAGCCAATCGATGATGCCACCACGGCCTCACGGGATCCGACCTCCTTCTCGTTCAGCCAGTAGAAGGCATCGGCGCCAGTCTCCAGCTTGCCGATGGCTGCCCAACCGAGATAAAGGCCTGCAAAGAAAATGACGCCCAAAGTATGTGCACCAACCGCCTGTCGGTTCAGTGTTGTCAGCATAGTCTCGTTGCATTCATGTCTGAGGCCACTCACCCAGGGGCGCTTGATGCTGTTGAGGTAGAAGATCTCAAAGAGCGAGATGACGGATGTGATGCCAAACAAGTTGAGAATGACGAAGGCTCTGAACCAGCCCTTGCCAAATATTTCCGTGACTGACATGGGCTTGTTAGGCTGCTCAACATCATCAGGACCAAAAAGACTTACATGGTTCATGTGGTCCGTCTTTGTGAGCGTCTTCCAAGCGAGTCCATTCGTAACCCAGCGAGTCTCTAACCATGTAAGACACGGCCGAGCCTCCAGATGGCTGAGGCTGAGGTGGCTCGCCAGTACCCATGTCGTCATGTGCCAGTGTCACGAACCAGTAGATGACGGTATTCATGAAGGTGAAAACAGTGGTAACGGTGTAGAACAAGGTGAAGTAGAACTGCTTGCGAAGGCTGGCCATGTCATGGGGCAGCGACAGTACCCTCAGCGCCCAGTATTCCCAGCCAGTGCGCATTTCGGCAATGTGCGGATGGTAAAGATGGGTATACGTCCAGCCCTGAAAGCAAGTACCGAGGTTAGCTAGATGGAGCTGTTAGACAAGTGGGATGGGATTGGTCGACGTACCAGCACAAGCGCGTGGTAGGCCAAGAGCAGCGAGAAGGTGACGACGGAGAAATCAAAGACGACGCGCCAGTTCGAGTATGGTGACTCTTGGCGTAGCTTGTAGTCGATAACCATGGCACCGACCGCAGTCAGATAGGCAACGACACCACCTCGGACCCAGCACAAGAGGCTCTGGGGAAAATATCGCCAGGGGGAATGGCACGCTCGGAGAAAAGCAGGCTAGAGAAAAAGTTTGTCAAGAACAGAAGCGCAATGAATCAGCGGCTAGGCAACATACATGATCTTGGATCTGGCCGTATGAGGCGGGTGTTGGCAACCCATGAGCATCGTCCAAATCGGCATGGCCGTGGAGCAGGGGGGTGGTGACGGAGGCGTCCATCAGGATAGCTGGCGCTGACTAACAAGAGATAGAAGACGGTTGTCGAAACGTTGAATACGTAGAAGAAGACGATTTGAGCAAAGGACCCCGAAGTCTGGTGGAGAAGGCTGTTGCTCGGCAAAGATCAAGAATGAGGCCAAGGAGGAGACTGAGAAAGGGATGTTAAGTTGAAAAACAGGAGATGGGTTATGGACTTGGAGGACGAGGGAAATGGTAGATGTTCAGAAGCAGCGTTGCTTCTTGCTTAGTTTGGCCAGTCATGACTGACATTCTGCCCTTGGCCCTCGCCAAAGGAAGGGCAGGCTGGATGGCAAGTTTTGAAGGAAGGAACGTCGCGTTCGATGTATAGTCTTGACTTCACCTTCCCACGGTGGCGGACGGGAGGCAGACATGCTTTGGCCACAGTCTGAATTAGGTAGGCAACAGACACGATCAGCTGCCTACCTACTTACCTCGCGAAAGGGAAGCCAGCCGTCAAAATGTCTGCTTGGGCGAGGACGAGGAATCTGGCCAAGAGTCCGGCTCAATTGAAACCTCCTTTCCCGTCGAATATATATACATATATAGCACCTCCAACAATGACATTAAGAAGTCATTACATGGCGTGGCTTGAATGAAGTTGGACTGGACTGAACCCCATGCCTTTGCGGCGAGATGTAGCTTGAATGGTCTGAACTTTTCCCAGACTCCTGCAGAACGATTGGATCAGGGGTCGATGGCGGCATGGACGGACGAGATCGAGGGCTGAGAAAGAGGGGAACGTGCCCACGCTTGGTTGGGGGAGGGCTAGTGTGAATGGGCGAATGACCGGGAAAAGAGATGGGATGACAAATGGATACCTAGGCGCCATGCTCGAAACATCGGATGGCATGAGGCAAGAGAGAACATCATGGAACCTAGGTAGGCTCTCCCCCGCTACCCATCTACGATCTTCTTTTCCCGCCTCATAGAAGACGGGGAGGCCCAAGATGGGGATGGCTCCGACGGAAAAGAGAAGAACCCACGGCTTGAAGAAGCCACTGGCCGTTACACATTCATATCCGCAACATCCAGCATAAACAATCCAGCTTGCTCTCCCGATACTGCGCCATGATTGCTCTTACAGGTAGGCATCTACCTACGAGAGGAAAGTCTAGAAAGTTGTTGTTTTTTCCGTCTATCTTCCGAGGTATTCTTGCCTTGTGCTGCGAAAGCAGGAGGTTGCAATAGGAAGGAGGCTCCAGAGGGTGAGGAGAGTCACGTGCCTCAGCACCCATCTCACTCTGCCACACAATGACTGCCTTGAAGTCTGCAGTTCATGGTAGAAAGACTTGTTGCCACCACGAGTCCTGATTACAAACCCAGCTTTGCCAGCCACTCTGCTGCAGTCCAATCCGAATATGCAGTCATCACTGGCAAAAGCTCCTTAACACGAGCTATATTGGCCTCAGCAGTGGCAGACCCAGAGAACTGCACGGCACCAGGTTGGGCAACCAACATCTCCTAGGTGTCGTTGACGTCCTGATAGCGCCCGCTCTCGCATTCCCTCTCCGAGGCTCCAATCGCCTTCATGAGGATCAGATCGTCCCGGGTCGCCCATGGCAGATTAGAGGTTCGGAACTTGCTTAAGAGCGGAGCCTGTACATCGAACTGGGTCTATAGAAAGTGTCAAGATGGAGAACAAGCTTAGAATCAATAATTAGCAGCTTATAACGTCGATATTGATAAGATCAACAGGGATAATGATCTTGAATGACGGCGATCGGTAGGTCACGCCGTTGACGACCTCGTGGTTAACGGTGAACGCGCGGTTGAACCGAGGAAGCTCTCGCTTTAGAAACGAGGGCAACATAGTGCCACCCAGGTAGATGTCAACATTCTAATTGAGTAAGTAGTGCTTAATATACCCGTACAGTCTATATTGCTTTAGTCTTATTATTGGTCTGATGTTGTGTGAGGTCACTTCGCACTCCATGGGATATGTATTTACCTCCGTAGAGCGATGCCTGGTTAGGTGTATCACCGCAAGATCACCAACAACGGCCGCACGAGTGTGGTGGGCCTTGGGTTCCGCAATTTCCTTTGCAGCAGCCAAAACGGCCATTGCTCCCTCTTCCAGGATTGCTTTGCAGAACATTTTGAGAGGTAACAGGTTTAATAGTGTTGATGGACTACAAGTGAAATCAGACAATTTCAAAGCAGAGAATAGTTGCGCAAAAGAGGTACTGAGGCAGTAGGTAGGTGCGGCTTGGAGAAAAGACGAGAGGAAGTTGAGATCGTGGACACATATAATCCGATATATAGCACCTCTGGCCTATGACACGCCTCAGTTCTACAATATAGAGGGAAATACCCGTTATGATAGAACAACTACTGAAACAGACTTTAACCATGGCTGCACAGCGGACAACCCTATGTTACCCGTACGTCGATGATGGCGACCACAGCCCTGGCGGCGACGATAGTACTGTTGAACCTACCATCAAGGTCGTGACAGCTTCAGAGCCACTGAACGATGGTGACTAACCCAGCCAGCAACACGGTGACTCTCTCAAAGTCTGTCAAGGTTGCTAACCCCCCCGCACCTTAAGTCGTACGACACACGCGACGTACCGGTGATGGCTTCCTCTAGTAACCTTGATGCCCGTAGCCAGGCGCACAAACGACAGGAGCTACATCACACAGGTGATTACTATTGTAGCCTTGTTGATTTTTCTTACACAGCCACAAGGGTTTCTCTCCTTCTCCTCCTCCTCCTCCTCCTCGTCGTCGTTAACCTCATTCTTTTCGCGATTATATGCAGTTAGTTGCTCTTGCGTGGCTCGTCAGCGCTTGAAGAAGAGACTTCAGGATACAATTGGTCATGGCACGGACTTCTAAAGCTAATAAAGGGTGCGAGGACTTACACGTAGGGATGGGAGGAACTGTAGGGCACTTTGAAGGAATGAAACAGTTCTCCCTGTAACTTTGTTGAAGCTGCCTCCAAGGCCGTTGCAAACCTCATGAGGCGCACCGTGATTGATCCAAATCTTAGTTTGAGATCGTGGGCCTGTGAAACCTGGTGTCAGACTTCATAAGTGAAGCCTGTGCCCACTCATCTGTAGCTTCGTTCTCGGCATCTCCCTGATATCTTCTGTCAGCACGATTGGATACCATGCACTCACTACTTCGCTTACCAACGCTGTCGCGACTCGGTCGAGTACAAGCTCGTCGGCTTGCTCACCTTCCAGGCATATTATCTCATTCTGATTCCTCAACTTTCCGAAGCTTGTCCTCACTCAATGTACCCATTGCCCGGCAACTATTTTGGAGGGACATCTGTGAAGACGTTGCGAGCGTGCTGAACAGCGCCGGGGTAGAGAACATCCTTTGGGGTGCACATCTTATGAGCACTTACTCCCTTCCTATATATCTCAAGGTAAATCACTTGGCATCACTTCAAATGATCTGCAAGCTAACAACACGCCTGTTAAGAAACTGTGCTTTGCAGTGCCGGACGACAAACTCCAGAAAGCCGTCACTTCTCTCGAAGAACATGGTCTCTTCTTGTGTCAAGACAAACGCTGCAATTACACCAGCAAACGAGAGACCAGATGGGAACAGTCATTTGACAACCCCCCTGTACACTTTCATATGGAACACTACAAGACCGGGATGTTTTCATTACTCGCACTCCTACATGCTAATCCCTGGGAGGAACAGACTCTGCAACTTTACACAATGGGGGACGTTCTGTGCGACTTGCCCACCGGGAATGGAATCAGTTTCACCGACGGCCCCTGCAACAACATCATATTCGCCAATGATTCTAGTCTACGTCCTGGAGCTGAATTAAAGGGGATCGGACGTTTTCCCGACCCTCAAACAGCTGTTCGGATTCCGACATGGCAACGTTATGTTGAGGCTTTAATGCTCACGTCTCTGAGACGTGAGGAGAACTGTGGCTGGTATGGAGAGTATTTATACATGAGGGACTGTGGGGATGCGGGAAAGCTGGGCCCAGGTTTTAGGGAATTTCATCGTGGTCTCCGTCCCGGCCAGCATAGGGCTGCGTGGGCCGAAGCAGCGGAGGACCTCGGCCCAAGAATCCGGAGACCTCGACCCCGACCCTCGGTAGTGATTTCGAGTATCTGGTCATAGGTCAGTACTGTATGTAAGACCGGCTTGTTATATGCTCTTATAACATAATTGTTCTACAACACTATAGGCAGCCTGGACCAGTTTATTTCGGTATAATAATCACGATCGCGACAAGCAGCAAGATGGACGGTCTGTGCGCGACGTCCAGCCGACCGCGTCCCCAAGAGCGATAAGATAAGAAAAGCTACGTACTCCTCCCTTCGCCGTTGACACGTTCCCGATCGTCAACTGGCCTGTGCTGGCGCAGTTCTTGCGTTGCTGGCCAGAACTCCAAACTCGACGCCTGAATCAGCTTCCAAGATCGCGATCCGATCACAACCTCTTGTCGGAAACGCCGCCGCCGCCACCACAAACCACAACCGCAGTCCGCATTTGACTGAACCTCCGACATCATGTTGTCAAGTCTTGCCAACCCGCGCCAAGCTGCGTCGCAGCTGCTGAACTTTGCGCTCATCCTCTCGACGGCTTTTATGGTTCGTCCCACCCCATTTTCCGCATACATTCATGCTGCATGACCCCGTTGCTGACGGCCAATGTAGATGTGGAAGGGCCTTTCAGTTGTCTCCGACTCTCCCAGTCCCATCGTCGTCGTTCTCAGTGGCTCAATGGAGCCTGCGTTCCAGAGAGGAGATCTCCTTTTCCTGTGGAACCGCAACATTATCCAAGAAACCGAAGTTGGCGAGATCGTCGTCTACGAAGTCAGGGGAAAGAACATCCCGATTGTTCACAGGGTGGTCCGGAAGTTTGGTGCAGGGTCTGTACTACGATACCTATTCCCTCCCCAATTGCTTTTCATCCAGGCAACTAACTGACGTTTTCTGCAGTTCCGAAGCGAAGCTCTTGACCAAAGGCGACAACAACCAAGGAAGCGACGAGGAGGTATAGACTAGCCGCCTTTCTGAAGAAAGATTGAAGAAAACACACTAACCATACTGTAGTTGTACGCCAAGGACCAGGACTTCCTCGTGCGGAAAGACATCATTGGCAGCGTCGTCGCATACATCCCCTTTGTCGGTTACGTCACGATCCTTCTCTCCGAATACCCCTGGCTGAAGACGGCGATGTTGGGAATCATGGGCTTGGTAGTAGTGCTGCAGAGGGAGTAGGCTTATGGTCGTAGGTTGGGCGAACAAATCATACCTTATTTCGACCTCGTCAGGCGGACCGCTGCTGAGCATGCGTTTCCCGAAATGCCAAAGAGCCACATAATCCAAGTGATCCATACGCAATGTCCTGGATTCCGGCTGCTTGTTAGTCGTAGTGGAAGAGCGGAGCCCGAGTTGATGAGCGTCGATATATTTTTAGGATGTGCAGAAGATAGGCCATTCGTGGGTTGATCTATCGATACAGCACATGTGACATAATCCCCCTTCCGAGGCCTGAGCGGCAACAAAGAATCTGGGACTCTGGTGGTTGAGAATAAACCAGCTGAAGGTTGCGCCCAGTGAGGAGGAAAACTGAGTCTAAGGCTTCACGAATTGTCTCCAAGCTACCTCATTCAAGGGGTCAATCGACGATGCTGTCACGCGGGTGACAAAAAACTGACACATTTCAACACCACCCATACTATTACAAACAGCATAAAAGTAGATAGATATGCTTATACAATCAATTAAAACCAACGCCAGTCTGTTCTACTTACTATTGAGTACCTTTCCCCTCTATCTTGCTTACGTCTTGTAGTCTAGTAAGCGTCGAATTAGCACACTTGATGTGCCAGTCTTTTTGTCCCCATGGTGGTTGCCTACTCTCTTTTCGCTCTAGGCAGCCCACGACGTTACTAATACGTTCCAGTCAAGACCCATACGAGCCAAAGTTTGGCACGCGGTTCCTACCGCGCTGAATGCCTGTCTCATGCGGCGCAGTCGTCGTGCGATAAAATGAGATGAAAACCCTTCGCCCAGCCTGAAGTCCCGGCTGATTCTCTCGCTTCTCTACGAACTGTGGCAGTGACGTTACTCGAATTGTTTTCTCTCTCTCTTTTTTGTCCTCTTCTCCTTCTTTTCGCGATCTTGTCCTCGAGCTTCGTGGGCTGTCTTCGCAGTCCTGCCGTGCTGCATTATCCACTTACACTACCTGGCTCACTTTTTCGCCCTTGCCATGCCCCGCAAGCCGCAAGACGACATCCCCGATGGACTGGAAGGTTATGTGCCGCATGAGAACCATGGTGACCGGAAGGCAAACCTCTATAGCAGACCATGGCACATCGCCAAAATTGCTATCCGCGGCTGCGACATCGCCTTCAGTACCATAGTCATTGGTATCACACTCAACAAGTTGGTAACCATAGGATATTCGGGCCCCTACCTACTATTGTTCAGTGGTATCCCGGTAAGGAATCACAATGCCTGGGCGATAGAGAAGCGCATACGGTCACTGACTTACTGGTAAAGGGTGTTGTCGCCATCCTTTGGGATGTGTCCGAGCTGATCACCTCTGCGCGAGGGGAGGCAAGAAAGGAATCCATCCTGGCGCGCACGTCGGCCTGCACTTGATCTTCTGGTTGGTATCTGCGATTGCGGTCGTATTTGAGGCACTCTTCGGTGTCGATAGTTTCTACTGGCCCTTTGCCACGCAGGAGCACGTCGCGTTCGCGTTCACCTGTCTATTGCTGTGAGTGTATATTATATTGTGGTACTGGAGTTTCACGAACGTGGTCTTAACGAGATCCCTAGGTTCAACCATTTCATTTTCTTTGTCAGAGCCTGTATTGAAACCAGCCGGTGCAATTCTGGTGCTAATACTATTTACATGGTCCCCGCCAGCATGACAGCGCCGCAACAACAGCATGACGTACACCATGAGAAGGATCAAATACCAGGCGCTAACCTCCCAAGGACGTAACTACCCCACCCCACATCCAAACCACCCCCACATCCGAACTATTATCACCACCACTATCACCACTTATTCCTCAGGCTTGCCGCCTACCTATATGCAACTTTTGGCCTTACTAGATAATTCACATGCACTAGATTTATCTAGACTATCTATATTGCTAGCTTCTATATTTCTAGCCTGCTAGATATACTTTATAGTAGTAAAGGTGCTATTAGGTAATAGGGGGATCTTTTTCCTCTTACGTAACTATTAGTCTTCTAGTTAGGCCTATAACATATTAACTTACCTCTCTAGAAGGGCTAGTCTATATATCTACTTCTTATATCCTTTTTATACCTTTCTAGATAAGTAATAAATTTTATAAGTATCTAACCTATTTTAGCCTAGCTAGGTTAACTAGTATAGTTAATACTATAAATTAGTAAATTAATAAGAGGTTAACTATAAAATAATAAACAGAGAGTTAAAAAGTTACAAAATACAATATAAATATAAAATATAATATAAATATAAAATACAATATAAATACAATACAATACAATATAAATACAACATATATATTTATATTATATTATATTAGAAAAAGAATATATATATTTATATTATATTTATATTATATTTATATTATATTATGTATTTAATATAATAATATAAGATATAATATAGATATTAAAAATAAAAAGTAAAACTATAAATATAATACTTATTTAAATTCTATAATACTTTATATTATATTTAATATTAAAAGCGCGTAAGGTAGGAGGGACTCTTGCAGTGCAGTGACTATATAGAACACTATAACCACTAAAAGCAACACAAGATTCCTTACTAATCGGTACATAAATCGTATTAATCTGTCCAGAATTAACGTTAATCGCAAGTGTCAAACTGTAGGATCAAGCATAATTATGCCCCAATCAGGTAGGCAATTGCTCCTAATCGTCTTGTGTTATCATAATTAAAGGTAAATCATAGGGAGGCTCTAGTTCGATCAGAAGGTAGGTATGAGTATGAAGGATGAATTGTGCGTGTGTATCTCTAAATCTATTAACGCTAGCTTATATCTCTGTACTTAATTAGGATTAGGATCTTCTGATTGGCCTGTATACTATCTTGCTTTAGGCTGATCGCCCTACCCTACTCTAATATTCTTAAATAAGAATATATATATATATATATATAATATAAAAAGAAGATTAAAAGCTTAAAGTAGTAAAGAATATTAAATTCTTTAAAACTAAAGTCTAGATATAAGTTATTTATAAGGTAGAATATATATATATATAATATAAATTATTTAAGATTATATATTATAATATATATAGTATAGTATAAGTAATAAAAATAGTAAAGCCTTATTATTAATTTTAAATAATATAAATAAAATAAGATTAATACTAATTAAAATTCTTTAAAGTAAATATAATTTATAACTATTTATATAATTTTATTTTATATATTAAGACTTATAAATATAGTAACCTATTTAAGTAAACTTAGTTAACTACTAAGTTAATCTTAGATTTAGGTAGATAAGAAAACTAGTTTTTTTATAGATTGCATATAGATCTTTATGTAATATTACCTCTTATCTAGACCTTATAAGGGGTAATAAGAGAGGGGTAAATATAAAGAGTTAAGTGTTATATAAGTGTTATCTACTATTATACTATCTTTCTATTTAAGTAAGTAGCCCTACAAATTACTTATTTAAGTAATTAATTAGATTTATAGTATTTATAAAGTTTAGACTTTTTCTTATTTTTTTTATATAATAACTTATATTATATTATATATTAGTATTAAAAGTACTTAATTAATACTTCTAACTTCTATACTTTACATATTATAAGTAATAAACTTTTTATAGTACTTAATTTATATTTAACTTATTATTATATATTTTATATTTTCTATCTATTTATTAAGTTTTTTCTATTAATATTATACTTAATACTTATACTTTATACTTATAAAGATTTAACTTTTATTATTATATTATATTTAGTATACTTTAATATTATATAGTAAAGACTAGTATTTATAAAAGTGTAATTATACTTTATATTTTTATATACTATATATATTATACTTTTAAGTTATATATTATATACTAACTTTTATAAATATAAGATTATACTTTATGTCTTTATATAGAAGATATCTTATAATTCAAAGTTATATAGTATATATTAGCTTTTATAAAAATATTATTACACTTTATCTCTTTATTTACTATATAGCTTATACTTATTAAAAAGCTTAGTTAACTTTTATAGTTTATAGATATTAAGTATACCTTATATAGCTTATAATTACTTACTATATATATAGCTTATAATCTTCTTAGTTTGCTAAGTTCTTAACTTCTTTTAACTTAATTTTTATCAAAGTTATGTTTTTATAATATATATAAGCTCTTATTATATTATATATAACTTAACTTACTACTTTAAATTATATATAATACTTATATACTTTCTACTACTAAACTAATATTATATACTTTATATAATAGAATATATATAAACTAAGGTAAGTAAATATTTTATTATTATTTTAATACTATTTTAAGTATTTCTTTTTACTATTTAAGATTTACTAAACTTAGGTTATATTATTTACTAACTAATACTACTTTATTAGATAGATTCTACTATATCTTTAAGCCTTCTTTATTATAATAAGTACTTAGACCTAGAAGAAAAAGTTAATTATTATAATACTTTAAATATTATAATTAATAATAATACTACTACTAGTATTATATATCTTGTTAACTTAATAAAAGAATCTAATAATTATATTTCTTCTATATATTCTATTTTACTAGATAATCTAGAAGACTAAGAAAGTAAATAACAAGAATTACAAGAGAGATAACATATTAATACTTTAGAAATATTTAACCTTTATACTATATTACATAATATTATTATAAATAATAAAGAGACTATCATTAGTAATAATTTAAAGCTATTACTATTTAAGATTTATAATAACGAAATTATTAGTAGTAATAGTAATAGTTTTAAGGACTTTAAAGTAAGTTATTTATATATTATTCTTTATTTATATATAGTATTAAAAGTTAGATATCAATTGCCCTTATAAGTATGTAACTATTTAATTACAGTAACAAAACAGGTGACCTGCGTACTCTTTTGTGCGGTCGCATTTCTTATTTTAAACTATTACTAATATATAGTACTTTAGACTACTATTAGTAATACTATAAAGTATAGTATTAGTTATAACTATTATAAGTAAGAAGAGAATAGTATAAATATTATCTTAGATTATAATATTAAAGAAGTAAAAGAATATTATATTACTAATATTCTTTTAAATACTTTTTATAGTAGTAGAATTAGAAGTCTAAGTATTACTAACTAGTTTTTAAAACTACTTTAGTATAACTATACTACTATATATTTATATATTACTTAACTATTATATATAATTATATATAAAGAAAATAATTATTTTATATTTTATTCTTATATTTTTATATTAATTATAAATATAATAACATATATATATAGTAAGTAGCCTATTATAGTAAGTAGCCTACTTTCTCTTACTTTTCTACCTTTTATATAAGTTAATTAAGCTATAACATATAAAATTAATTAAAACTACTTATTACTATCTTCTTTATTACTATTCTAAACTACCTTATAGGTTTATATATTATATCTAGTCTTTCTATAATTACTATATTATTATATATATAGTTTACTACCCTCTATATAAGCCTTCTTTTAGGATGTTTTCCTACCTCTAGCTTTAACACCTTCCTTTTCTCCTTATAGTAACTCTACTTTAGTTATATTAAGTAACCCTCTAAGACGTAGTTAGGTCTTTTTAGCCCTCTAGCGCTTACTTAGTATATCTATCTCTATATAAAGTCTAAGGTTCTTAGCTTTAATAAAAGTAAGCCTATATACTAACTTACTAATACCTTTAGCTTAGAGGTTAATTAACTTATATATTAGTGTTAGTAAGCTTTTTTAATATCTCTAGATCTTTTTTTTTAGTAAACTAGCACTTTATATACTTTTTAGTGCTATAGTTAGTGTCTTTAGGTCCTATAAGCCTAAGCTAGTTAGATATAAGCTAGAGGGTGTAAGTATATTTAGCTTAAAGTCTAGGTAAGAAATAACTACTTAAGGGTTAAATAGTATAAAGGCTAGCCTATCTAAAAGCTAGCTTATATATTTCTTCTCCTTATTTAAGTAGAGAATACTACTCTTAAATAGAGAAAAGTTATATTTATATAATATAAAATCTATATTTATATTATCTTTTAATTTCCCTACTATATAAGAGCTGGAATAAGCTAAAATAACCT